>NW_026057585.1:99613502-99661582 GCF_023721935.1 Panthera uncia
TCCACCCACCCATCCATCCACCCACCCACTCACCCATCCTTCCTTCCTTCCTTCCTTCCACCCACCCATCCATCCACCCACCCACTCACCCTTCCTTCCTTCCTTCCTTCCTTCCTTCCTTCCACCCACCCACCCATCCATCCTTTCATCTCAGCATTCATTGAACGTGTTAAGAATTCAGACTCTGCTGGAGATACTTTAGGGAATAATAATAATAAAAAAAAATCCATGTCCTGGGGCACCTCAATGGTTCAGTCATTCAAGCAGCTGACTCTTGATTTTTGGCTCAGGTCGTGATCTCACAGTTTGTGAGTGTGAGCCCCACGTTGGGCTCTATGCTAACTAACAATGTGGAGCCTGCTTGGGATTCTGTTTCCCTCTCTCTCTGCCCCTCCCCTGCTCGTGATCTCTCTCTCAAAAATAAATAAACATTTTTTAAAAAATCCATGTCGTGTTCTCATGGATACACAGCTTACATTTGGGAGGAAATAGTAATGCACATTTAATCAGTCCCTTCCCTACCGTGTGCCTGAGACTCAGCTTCCAAGTGGCAGACACTAGACTCAGACGCAAGTTTAAATTCTGGTTTTCCCACCTACTAGCCGTGTGGTGTTGGGCAAGTTTCTTAATTTCTCCGACTCCCAGATCCTCATCTGCCTAATGGCACCCACACAGGGAATACATCTGGAACGCATCTCCGAGTGCTGCGGGGAGGGGACTTAGGTTGGTACCATTTGTGAGACTGCAGAGCTCCCTGGAGGGGGCTTGGTTTCCATAAATCACGGAAACAAGCGCATGTCCCTGGCTGCTAGGGACCAACCAGAGCGCCCCTCCGCACCGAATCAATAGACTTAATATTTAATAATAATCTGCTGAAAGGCACTTCGGCCAGCTCAATCCATCAGTGCCACGCTAATAACAAATTACTTCTTAAATTATTAGCCCCGGCTCCTTTCATGAAGCTCTGGTTCAGTGTGGAACAAGGAGGGAGAGGGATGAGCTGGGACCCGAGAGGCCAGGGCATGGGCATGCCCAGGCTGTGCATGGGCAGAGCAGGGCAAGCCAGGACCGTTCCGTGGGCAGTGGCCGCAGGCAGGAGGGTTCACCCTGGCGGACGCCCTCTGTGCTTCAGACTTCACGCCCAGCCTGTTCTGGACACATTCCCAGCATGTGGCCCCAGGACAGCTCGCTTCTGGGGTCCATCCTAACCAAGGCTGCCATTTATTGAACGTCTACTGCGTGCTGGGCTTTATGCTTTGCCGTTCCATTAAAAAAACCTAACAGCGTCTTTATGAAGGGACTGTTCTCCCCAATTTACAGATACAGAAATTGAGGTAGCTTATGCAAGGCTAACAGGTCATATCTAGAGATCTGGGGCTTACATCCAGGCCAGTAGGACCCATAAGTGAACATCTGTTTGCACAGAGGAAGTATCTCAGAGCAGTGAGGAGCACGGACTCCAGGCCTGACTGCACCGTTCAAATCCCAGCCTTTTTACGTACTCGCCGTGTGACCTCAGGTGAGTTACTAAAGCACTCTGTGCCCCAAGTCCCTCATCTGTAAAATGGGAGCGGCAATAATGGCATCTGCCTCGAAGGGTGCTATGTGGACTAGGTTGACAGTGTCTAAACAAGGTTGGCATGAGGTCAGGGTGAGCCATTACGGTCCTGCCCAGAGTCCCATCTGTCTGCACACTTTCTCTACCTTATCACTCCACATCTCCACACAGGGAGGGGCGGGGGGCTGTTGGGCCCCAGCTCACGTAGAAGGAGGAAGAGGGATCCAGATGGAGCCCACCCCACACTGGGAGGCAGGTGTAGGCACATCCAAAGTCATGGTGACCTGGGGCAAACCTGTCTCTGCCTGTCTCTGCCCCGGTGCCTCCCCAGCATGGGGCAATACCCACCGGCCCACTGATTCATGCTGCCCCTGGTCCTCTGCACCCCAAGAATTACCTGGGATCCCTGTAACGTGTTCCACTTCGACCTAGAAGGGTTATGGCACCACCCCTTCCAGGACCACTGTGAGGGCACAGGCCATGCCCCATAGGTAAGCTCCTTGCCTGGATCCAGGCAGACACTTGATGGCAAGATGTCAAATACAAATCTGACTCAGAGGACAGTGACCTGAGCTCTTGGAAAGGAGGCTAGCTCGCTGGGGCCATAAAGGAGATCCCTAGTTATACTTTTCTTTACAAGGAAACAACTTTTACTAAAATATTAACTGCGGTTATCTTTGAGCGTCAGGCTTTGAAGCTAGTTTAAAATTAGTCCTGTCTGGTTAAAAAAAATTTTTTTTTTAATGTTTATTTAGTTTTGAGAGACCGAGACAGAGAGAGCACAAGCAGGGGAGGGGCAGAGAGAGAGGGAGACACAACTGGAAGCAGGTTCCAGGCTCTGAGCTGTCAGCACAGAGCCCGACGCGGGGCTCGAACTCACAAGCTGAGATCATAACCTGAGCCGAACTTGGACGCTTAACCAACTGAGTCCCCCCAGGCACCCCCAGTCCTGTCTGTCTATCTGTAGTTGTTAAAATTTCATCAAGGAACAAGGATTTCCAGTGTCATTAAAAAAAAAAAAAAAAAGATAATCAAGGGACTGAAACTGAACCCCCCCAGGCCATTTTCCTTGAGGGCTAAGTCTTGAGTCCTGACTTGGTTTTTTTTTCCCCCCTGTTGCTGAAAAAGGAAGAGGGAGCAGGTGGAAATGCTAATGACCCAGATAGTCTCCAGCAGGAAATCCCGGGAGGGCTGGTCTTCCAGCTCTCCTGCCTGGCCAGGATCTGCAGCTGGGAGGTTTGGGCGCTGCCTATGGCCGTTAAGTTCCACACCTTCCATGGTGAGGCCTAGGGAGGGCTTGGAGAGACTCAGGTCAGGTTTTTCTGGAGCGGGTGGGGAGTCCTTGGCTCCAGGAAGGTGAGCAGACTTGCTTTCTGCCCTGCAGCGGACAGGGTGCACAGTCCCCGGGGAAGCTCCGTGGTGGTGTTGCTGAAGGAGGGTGCAGGTATGGGCTGTTTGTCCAGGGTGTGGGATGCATGGGCCCATGCGGCAGGGGGCAGTGGGTGTGGGCCCTTCCCTCCAAGGCCCCTGCTGTCTGTGCCCTGCAAAGCTTCCCCATCCTGTGCGAGCCATATCTACAGTACTGGTGTTGCTGTTTGCCCTAATCTCTGGCCACTTTCAGAAAGAGAGGGGTCTGGAGGAGAGGGATCTGCGTGGGGCAGACAAGCACTTTGTCTGTAAAGTAAATGTGTGGGGACTGAGAACCCCAGCCAGTAGTGGGGCTCTCAGGAACAGCCCTCTCTCCTTAACTGATTGGGGCATGAAGCTCAGGGCTGGACACTCAGAGCTCTGGTTCTGGGTGCAGCACCTTCTAGTGACTTCCAAAAGGAAGTGCCTGGGCTGTCCCAGATCAGAGTTTTGGCCTTTTTTCATACCCAAAAAGAGGGCCTCACCACAAAATGGTGTTATTTTTCCCTGCTACCTCCTTTGACCTTCTCCGTCCAGAACACCTCTTCAAGGTCAGGCCCCAGGCTCTGTGCCATGCCCTTGGCTCTGGTCCCAGCAGGTTGTAAAGCTCTCCTATTCTAGGAGTGAGTTCAGGTGTCTCAGTGTTCCAGTGAACTAACTCGGGAAGCTTCTCTGTGTTTTGAGGCCAGAGGTTGACCCAGGGTCGCCCATCTTCCTGCTTGAGGAAGAGTCTCGTGCACCGACAGGGGATGATGGCTCATGGCTTGAAAGCATGACTCCATTCAGATCCCGACCCCTCCCTAACAGGCAAGTTAGGCCAATGACGTTCTGAGCCTCAGTTTCCCCCTCTGAAAACAGTCACATCTCCTTCAGGGGGACATCGTGAGACTCACAAAGATCATCATCTGCCAGGCTGATGCGGGGGCCGGGGTCAGTGATGTGGAGTCGGCAGGCCTGGGACATTTCTCCTAGCAGGGGTGAGAGCCAGCTGGCTGGAGGCAGGAGAAGGCAGGCCTGCCAGAGCCTGATGACAGCCCTGGGGGTGGGCAGACATTCCTGGCACTTGAAGACCCTTTTTGAAAGGCTCTTTTTTGGGAAACACAGGCCCCAGCAGCTGAGCAAGGAGGAAAGTGGTTTGATGCCCAGTGATGCAAACAGGGTTGATTATCCAGAACTCCTGGAGGTGGCCAGGCTCGGCAGGGGCTAGGGTCCAGCTCCATCATGCTGCTGGAGCTCGAGGATGGGACGGACATGCCCCCCGCCCCCGTTTCAGCTGGGCCTTCTGGGCAGCCCTGGCCCGGCCCTGGGAGGCCCTGAGGATGGCCAGATGGCTTACTTCCAGAACCAGGCTGGTATTCTCCAAGCAAGGGGCAGATCCTATCCTGCCTTGCCGGGAGGTACGGGGGTCTTCGCTGCTGCGAATCGTGCCTGGATAGCCAGCCCAGGTGGAAACTGCCTCCCCCCGACCCCACACCCCAGTGGTTACTCGCCGGCTTGTCCCGCCTCATCTTATCTCGTCTGGTACACTTCCTCTTAGAAGTCACTAGAAGAAGGTGTCTTTCCCCGGAGCCAGGCTGCTGAGGCTCCAGCTGTAGCTTTATGCCCCAATCAATTAAAGGAAGAAGGCTCTTTATTTCAGAGCACCCTCCCCTCCCTGCCTCAACTAGCTGGGGCTCCCAGAGCACCCGGCCCGGGAGCTAGAGGTGTCAGGGAGGTGACCACGTGGAAGGTGGGGTAGAGCGATGGACCATATAATGCTTCCCCTCCAAAAGTCCCCGTCCTAATCTCTCGTATCTCTGACTGTGACCTCACATGGTAAAAGAGACATCACAGATGTGGTTAAGTTAAGGACCTTGAGATGGGGAGGTTATTCTGGATTATCCTGGTGGGCTCAATGGAAACACAGGGGTCCCTGTAAGAGGGAGGCCGGAGGGTCAGAGTTGGAGAAGGTGATTTGACAGTGAGGCTGGAATGATGTGAGGCCCCAAGACAAGGAATGAAAGCAGTTTCTAGAAGCTGGAAAGGAGAGGGAACAGATTCTTCCCTAGAGCCTCTAGAAGGACTGAGGCCCTGCTCACACCTTGATTTTAGCTTGCAGAGACCCGTTTTGGACGTCTGACCTCCAGAGCTGCAAGATAGTAAACCTGTGTTGTTCTAAGCCACACAACTTGTGGTGATTTGTTAGAGCAGCCACGGGAAGCTCATGCAGGCTGTTTCCCGGTAGGCAGCGCATGGTCGGAAGCCGAGGGACCTAGCGGCACTAGCCACTTTGACCCTGGGCTGTTCCGATGGCGGTGTTGGCCACTACCAATGAGCCAGTGACTTTGTCACAGCAACGCTGGTGGCATCGGAGACTAACACCCCATCTCAGGTGACCCAGGGACGGAGCTGGTATGGTGGAGCAGGGACAGGGAAGGCGGCTCACAGTGTGTCAGAATATCATCCTCACGCTCATTACTGTTGGCTAAACACACCTACTGTGTGCCAGGCCCTCTGCTGGGCCCCATCGTGTGCAGAATCTCATGTCACTGAGAGAGGGCCACTGGGTGGCTCAGTCGGTTAAGCCTCGGACTCCCGATTTCGGCTCAGGTCATGATCGCACAGTCTGTGGGATCCAGCCCCGCATTGGGATCCGCACTGACAGCTCAGAACCTGCTTAGGATTCTCTCTCTTTCCCTCTCTCTCTGCACACTCCTCCCCCCCCCCCCCCCCCCCCCCACACTCGTGTTCTCTCTCTCTCTAAATAAATAAACATTAAAAAAAAAGAATCTCATGTCACCTCTCTATGACCTTGGGAAGCAGATGTTGTTCACCCCATTGAACAGAGGAGGAAGCCCAGGCTGAGGGAGGTTCGTGTATGGACAGCTCGTGAGTGGACACGGCAGAAGTGGGCGGGGGGCTCCTCAGCAGGACCGGCTCAGGGCACATGGCGTGGGTCAGCTCTGGTCATGCCAGCGTGGGGTGCGGGTGGCCGGCCCCGGGCTCCTCCCACTGCTCCCTTTCCCCGTGTTTCTCTTGTCCTGTTTGTATTTCTTCCGCATGCATTGAAGACATCCCCTCTCTGGAGAGCCTTCCAGTGGGTTTTCTGTCTTTATTTTACAGTTTTGATATTTTGTCTATTGTGGATTTTTTGCATTCATTTTGATTTTTAGAACTACTGAATTTTGTGCCCAAGGGGAGCGCCTCCCTCTCTCACCATTGTCCTGGCCTTGCCGGGCCTCCCAAGTCTGGGTTGGGGGCTCCCACAGGCGCTGGGCTTGTGGGGCTGTGGGACTGGCCGTGGATCCTGCGCTGTCCCGCCAGCCTCCCCTTTCAGACTGTGAGCTGCCATCATCCCCACCTCTGCCCACCTGGCCTGGGCAGCAATTGGCTTATGGTTAGTGGGTGCTCAGTAAATGCTCAGGGAGGGAGGGCCAGGCTCTGGGCTGCCCTAACCTTGGCCATGGCCTGAGGCAGAGGAGGGGCAGTGTGGAGAGCAGGGAAGGGCGATTTCTCAGATATTCAAATGAGAACGTAATAGCCAGGTATCTCCGGATACTTGATATCTTCCTGGCTGGGACTGTTCAAGGGGAAATGAGCCTCCTCCTGCTCCCAGGAGCCAGCATGATAATGCTAAAAACCATAAACTCAGCTACTCTCCAATTCAGCCAGACTCTGCCTGAGGCCACACTGATAATAACATTATTATTATTATTGAAGAGATTTGCATATAGAGAAATTGTTCCCTTGATTAAAAAAAAAAAAAAAAACAACAACCAAGAGCATCAATTGTACATCATCCACTGACTATGGGGAGTAAGGCAGCCCATGTCTCTGCAGAAGTTTCCAGTGTCAGCAGCTGGGAAGGCACCAGAAGGCTGGTCTGTCCTCGGCCTGCTGGGGTCTGGAGGCTCTGGTTGTGCAGGAGTGGGTGGCAAAGGGGTGGGGGGCAATGGCCAGCTGGCTGCTCCCAGTCAGGGGCAGGGCAGCTGGGGGAAGGGGAGTCAGGCTTCGAGGGGCTGTTTGGGTTATGTGCTTCCCGGAAAAAGAAAATGGCAGAGGGAAACCAGTGGAGCCACAGCCTTGGCCAACCCCAGGGGAGCAAGGAGATGGCTAATCATACAGAGAGTGTTAGGAGCCAAGTGGAGGAAACAGACGTCATGTGTTAGACTGAGTTTCTCAAGGGCCCAGTATGCACCCCTTCATTCCTGTACCCCAGGGTCTGGGGTCTGGGGGGTCGGGACTTGCTGAATGAATGAGGGGTGAGGAGATGAAGTGAGCGGGTGGCCCCCCTCTGGCTGGGAACACGGCACCAGAAGAGGGGCCTTGGTAGAGGAGACAGGAACAGATGGGGTAAAACACAGGATTTAGAGTCAAAAGCTGAGCGGGAGCCCTGGACCCTCACCTGCCACTGTGAGCCCCTGAAGTGGAAGGAGAGACCGGCTGGGAGGTACAGCACGTGCTTGGTACAGACTGGGGGTTCCCAAGGTCTCCGATTTGAAGGACAGCAGAGTTTAACAAGTGGAGGAACGCTCTTGGCCAACTGGGAATACAAGGAAATGATCTCAACTCGGTAAAATGCATCTACAGAGAGCCCACAGCCTGCATGATATTTAATGGTTAGACTGAACGCTCTGCCCCTAGATTATGAACAATCCTGAAGAGGAACTTCCCTAACATAGTACAGGAGGTTCTATGGCAATAAGGCCAGAAAGAGAAATACAAGGCATATAGATTGGCCAGAAGGAAATAAAATGGTCTCTGTTTGCAGATGACATGAGTGTCTGTAAAGAAAATATAATTCCTATATAGGAATCTTTAAAATCTACCAAAGAAAAACGAAAAGCTCCTAGAACTAATAAGTGAGTGCACTAAAGTCATGGGATACAAGATCAATGCAGAGAAAGCAATCACATTTCTACAAACTAATAATGAACCTGTGGAAACCGAAATTAAAAACACAGTACCATTTACAATAGCTCCAAGAAAAACTCTTAAGCATGTGTTTCACAAAACATGTACAAGATCTAGATGTTGAAAATTACAAAACGCTGAGAAACAAAATCAAAGATCTAATGAATGAAGACGCACACCTCGCTCACAGATTGGAAGACTCACCATCGTGAACACGCCTATCCTCTCAAAATTTATCTATAGGTTTAACACAACCCCTACTAAAATTGTAGCAATATTTTAGAGTTGTTTATTTGTTTTGAGAGAGCGAGCGCACACAGGGGAGGGGCAGAGAGAGAGGGAGAGAGAGAATCCCAAGCAGGCTCCTTGCTGTCGGCACAGAGCCCAGTGCAGGGCTCGATCCCATGAACTGTGAGATCATGACCCGAGCGGAAATCAGGAGCCGGATGCTAAACTGACTGAGCCACCCAGTGCCCTGCAATATTTTTATTGTCATAGACAAATGTATTCTATAATTTATATGGAAAGGCATGGGTCCTAGAATAGCTAACACAATCTTGACAAAGAATAAAGTAGGAGGAATCACTCTGCCTGATACTGAGGGTCAACTATATAGATGTATACACACCCACACCCACACGTATATACTATACATATACTATAAATACACATTAAAAAATCAAGACAGTATAATGTTGAGGGAAGGATAGACACGCGGGTCAATAGAACATAACACAGAACCCAGAAAAAGCCCTGTGCAAACATTCGTAATTGTTCTTTGACAATGGCATAAAAGCGATCAAGCAGAGGAAGGGTTGTAAGGGTTAAATTGTAGTGTAGGGCTAATGCTTAGCTTGAAAAATAACAGCTTTGTGTTGACATTGAAGGTTAAGAGATAACAGCCTTGCTTTACTCTTATAAATTACGCCTCATACTCTTGTAAATTAGGCTTCACCAATTAAGGAAGCAAAAGTTCAAAGAAAAGAGCATCAGAGGCAGGGTCAAGGAGATCCACTGGTTGCAACTTAGAGGCAGAAAGTCTAAAGTAAACACCTCATTAGGCAACTGTTTCTAACTCATCTGGAAACTGTTTCTTTGTTCTGTTCCCAGGTGATGATAAAACGATGTGATCGGTTATAAACACTCTGTACCCCGGCTGTTCGGGGCCGCACTCTTATCAAGAGTGTTGGTCCCGATCGGTCGGCCTTGCCTCTCATTGTAATAAACTTTGTTGTGACTGTCACTGGTGCCTGTAGCATTCTGTTTCAGGAGTCGTGTGGATGCAACAGGGTAATCTTTCCAACACGTGATGCTGGAGCAGTCGGACATCCCATTGGCCACAACAAACAAACAAAAACCTTGAATGAAGTCTCACACTTTATACAGAAATTCACCAATAGTGGAGCATGGGCTTCACCGTAAAATGTACAACTATAAAACTTTTAGAAAAAAAAACACACACACACACGCATACACAAGAGAAAATATTTGGGATTGACAGCTAGGCAAACAGTTCTTCAAGTGGATACTAAAAACATGGCTCAAAAAAGGAAAAATGAATGAAGTGGACCTCCTCCAAATTAAAAACTTGTATTCTGCAAAAGCCTACTTGAAGAGGCTTGAAAAGCCTACTTGAAAAGACACTCCGGGCTGGGAGACGGTATTTGCAAACCACACGTCCCACATGGGAGTACTATCCGGAATGTGTAAAGACACTCTCAAAATTCAGCAGTAAAAGCCATCGAGTAATCTAGATAGAAAACAGGCAAAAGACGTGAGTCGACATTTCACTGACGATGATATACAGGCGGCAAGTACGCCCATAAAAAGATGTGCACCATCATTAGTTCCAAAGAAATGTAAATTAAAACTGTAATGAGACATTACTACATACCCATCCCAGTGGCTCACATAAAAAGTATCGACAACATCGAAAGCTGGTGAGGAAGTGGAGACAGAGGGTCTGCTCGGACTCTGCCGGTGGAAACTCGCAAGAGTCAACAGCCCCTCTGGAAAAGTTTGGCAGTTGCTTGTGAAGCTGACCACGAGTTACCATGTGGACCAGCAATCACACTCTTGGACATTCATCCCAAAGAAATACTTACATTCACATAAACACCTGCACGTGATGTTCACAACAACTCTTGTATGTAGCCCCAAGCTGGAAACACCCAGATGCCCTTCAGTGGTGCATGGTTGAGCAAGCCTGTTTGTTACCTCGGTACCAGAGAATGCTACTCGGCAATGAACAAGAGTGAACTGTTGCTATTACCACAACGTGGATGAATTTCCAGTCAATATCCTGATTGTGGTGGTAGGTCTACTAATGTACACACGTGATGAAATTGTACAGAACTATATGCGTGTGCGCGCGCGAGCGTGCACACACACACACACACACACACATGCATGCAAATAAGAAAAAGTAAAACTGCAGAAAACTAAGATTGGCAGATTGTAACAATGTCACTATTCTCCCATGGTATTGTACCAGCACTTTGCAAAATGTTACCATCGGAGGAAACTAGGTAAAGGGTATGAGACCTCTCTGTGTCATTTCTTAACAAACGCATATGAATCTGTAATCATCTTTGTAAAAATTTTAAAGATGGGGGAACCGACAGGGATGTTGCCAGATAAGTCCTTAAAAAACAATCACCTCTTTTACTGTCACCGTCCTAAGAGAAAGGACGTTTTAAGCATAAAAAAAAAAAGCAGAAAGGCCACAGCCTCAGAATAAAAGATAGTCCTTTCCAAATGAACATTTGGCTTATGAGAAGCTCGCCACATTTTTCGTATTTGTCTCATTCTTATGGACCGATAAGAACTTCATCCTAAGCTACAAAATACTGAAGACAAGCATTTGGGAACCACTGATACTAAGTATCGGCTCGTCAGATACTATTTGGAAGGCGGTGCAGGTGTGCGCCCACCTGCGGCAGCGCCGTCTTGCCACGATCTGCAGCAAGATGCAGAAGGTTATGTGGCTCTTTGGGTTCCCAGCCTGGGAGCCCGGATGGCAGGGGTGGAGTGCTGCCCAGCATGGTGCCCGGTGACATGCCCTGTAGTCCTCTTGAGTGCTGGCCCCAGCAAGGCCGGCAGGCAGGACACCTGTCCCCATGTGCTTCTCTCTAGCTGCGGGGAGCGGGATCCCTTCCAGCGGGCCCTTCCCTGGGGTGGATCCACGTCTGCCCGGTGACACCAGTGACTGATGACTCCTGAGACTGGAACCCGTGCTGTGCCCGGCTTGCCCCACCTCCCTGCCAGGAAGCTCACACTCAGCACTTCCCAGTGCCTGGCCACTGACTGGCTAACTTTCAGCTCTAGGTTATCCCCTTTGGCCAGGAATCAGATGACGCCCAGCCAGCTCCAGGAACTGTGTTAGCAGAGCTTTATAGAGGAGGGTCCCTGGTGAAGGCCACCGTCAGCCTGTGTCTGCTGGAGGTATGCTGACAGACTCCAGCCCACCCTGAATACAGGGCATGCCTTCACCGGGACTTTCCTTGAGGGGACTGTTGTGTGGCCAAGGCCCCACACTCACTGTCCTCAGGTGCATTGATGGGCAGGCACGATGACGGTGAACGGGACCGAGGTGTCCTCGGCCAGCAAGGTGCCTGCTGCCCGGGTTCCCAAACAAAGCAGCCATCTTGGAGGGGTGACCGCACTTTGGCTCAGAAGCTAGAGCTGAGCGCATTTCCTAAGCACAGTGCTCCTTCATCCGGGCAAGTGGCCCCCTGTGAATTCACCCCTCCACCCCTCAGCATCCACTACGTCCCAGGCACCGGAAGGGAATCCCTCAGAGTGGTGAACAGCACTGGGTCGGAATCCCAGACCCACACCGGATTCCTGGCTGTGAATTGAGGAAGTCACTCAACCTCTCAGGGCCTTGTTTCCTTATCTGTGAAATCAAGAGGCCAACAGCACTGCCTCCTAGGGTCTTGAAAATGACATGATTTCATTGGGGCAAAGAGGTTAACACGGTGTAGGAGACCGTAAGCCCTTAAAGAAGGTTAAACACAACGAACACAACCTGCATTCAATGCTGAGACACGGAGGACAAAGACCACCTTCCTGGCCCTAAATAAACTTATAGTTCATTAACATCCAATGATTGCGTAGGATGGGGATTTCCGAACGCAGTGGGGATACCTATAGGAAGGGCTGATTCTGGCCACTACCTGCAGAGGCTCTGATCCCATATGACCTTGGTGGGCTCGGGGCTCAGTCTTTTTAATGAGCCCCAAGTGCTTCTGATACAGTGGAGCGTGGACCCTACAGGAGCCCGGGGGGAGCAGGTTCAGGGTGCCTGCCCACAGTGGGCTGTCTTTTGGTTTTGAGGTGTTTCTTGACAAAGGAGGAATGGGAAAAGGAGAAGGAGCAAAGTCCATTGCTCCTAGAGACAGAGCCGGGTGCCGGAGTCCACGAAGGGCAGAGGGAGCTCTGTGTGTGGGGTGCGTTTTATCCTCCCGAACAAGGGCCTTTGAAGACTTTTGGATGGGGGATGAGATTACCACCCATGGCACTGTGGCCCACGGAGTAGCAAATGACAGCTGATGTCCCCAAGATGAGCAAAGATGGTGCCAAAGTCAAGGGCGGAGATGAAAAAGCTGGGGAGGGCCTGGCCACGCAGGTAGAGAGGCAGGGGCAGACTGGGGAAAGGTTTGGGATAGAACTGACACATCTGAGGTGTCCGTGGTGGGGTGAGCGAGGGGGCCGAGGGGGAGCAAGGTGGGACCAGAGGGCTGGCCAAGGTCTGTGGGTGCCCTAGCAAATGTCTGCAGATACGTAGTTCTGCAGCCCAGGGGTGGCTCGAGGCTGGAGACAAAGGCCTGGGCATCAGGGGTCCAGGTTCCGGAAGTGGTACAGCAGGCTCAGACTGATGCATGGGGGCGGGGTGGGGGGGGGGGACGGGGAAGGTCCTGGCTGAGGAATGTGGGAGGGGGACTCACGAAGCAGGCAGAAACCCTGTCTCTGGCTCCAAGGATTCTGGAAGGGGGGGAGGGGCGGTTCTGGGCTGCCACCTGCACACGAGGGCTCCAGGTGTGGAGAGCTTTCTCTGCCAAGAAGCCCCGGGCGGTGGCTGTGCAGGAGAGCCACCTGTGGAGCGCCATGAGCAGGGGCTGCCCTCCCTGAGGATGGCTCCCACCCCTCCCGCCTCTCCTGCCCCCTGCCCACCTGCCAACGTCACCAGATGACAGGTGAGGATCCCCTGCAGACGCCTCACCAGCACGGAGCTCCACCCTGGCACCAGAATCCCTCTGCCATCTCCCCTTGTAAATGAGCTTTTGATGATTTGAGAAGACTTCTAATTAGAGCATCTGTTTATTATCTTAGCTTCAACTGCATATTAACATTTCTTCTTCGGTCTTTCCCTTCTTCTGCAACAGGCTGTCTGCAGTGGTGGGTGGGAGGAAAGCCGAGAGATCTCCTTGGGGACCTCCTTCCTCTCTGTGGTGGGGGGGGCACTTCATTCCTGGCACCGGGCCAGGGCCCCTCCCCGCCAGCACCTGGGCATCCCCATGCACACAGGCTGGCAGGCATGCGGGCATCACGGGCTATTATGTTGGAGTACTTAATTGGGGTATTCAACCTCAGAAGGGAGATTAGTATTCACCAGGCTCCCTGTGCCCATGGAGGTACTCTCCATTTCCAGAAGAGTCAACTGAAGGGAACTGTCAGGCAGGCTGTCCTCACTAAGCTCCGTCAGCCTGGCCCCTTCTGCAGAATCAGCTCTCGCTGGGCGAAGGCCCGTCTCCCTAAGGGCGGGTGAGAGGGACCTGGCTCCCTACCCACCAGGCTGCCTGACCTCATGCTCCATTTATTGGGCTGACTTCTACGGGGTGGGCCAGGCGTGCCTCTCTCACAGGCAGCTGCCCTGAGGGGACCTCACCTACGTGGATCTCTCCGTCCTTGTACCTCATCACTGACACTGGGGCGGTCATTTGGGCTCCTAATCCGGGCTGACAGGGGCGAAGTTCAGGCCCAGAATAGAGAGGCCCATGGAAAAGAGGGACGAAGCATTTGAGGCAGGGGGATGACTCAGCCTCTAGGCGGTCCAGCCACACCTCTGGAGGGGGCTCCTGGAGGCCTGGGGTGGGGGGTCTTACCGCCAGCTTCATTTTGCCATGTATTTTTTTTTTTTCAAATTGCATAAGAGTCTATACCCGGCCCTGGGAATTGCTGATGGTCCCCCATGGCTGACATGATCTTTCTAAGTATCGCCTGACTCCCTGTGGCCTCCCGATGCCTTCTCCTGCCCCCAGAGAAGCTTCTCTGCACCCCAGCCCTCTGCTCTGGGCCAGACATCGAGAGTATCTCGAAGGGGCTCAACCACAGAATGGCCCCGGTTTCAGACCAGAGCCACGGGGGCACTCAGAGCTGGGTGCAGGAAGGTCTTCCAGGCCATCTTGGGGGACCACAACCTTCCACGGCCGGATGTCTTTTCGTAGGATCTTGGCTCAAGCCTCTGCTTGGACTCTCCTAGCCATTTCATGATGGGTCTCATCAATACAAAGCGGGACTCAGGAGTGAATGGATACCATATCCCTCTCTGACTGGGGGCGGGATAGATCTGGCAGATGGGAACATGCACCGGTCCCTGTAGGCACCTCTGACCTTGAAAGCTTAAGGGCAAACCCCAGACATCACCTGTTCTCCCTACCAGCCCAAACTTAGCCAAGCCGGCCTTATACTTCCCTTCAGATAATTCGATTCGAAGAGGTAATATACACTTCGGTGTTTTGTAAACCGAGAGTCGGTGCATTAAGGACTGCAGAATAAAAGCTAATCTTTAGCAGCACCTACTAAGCACCAGGCCCTGTGCTGGGTCCTTCACCACAACTCAGAAGAACAGTATTATTGTACCCATTTTACAGGTGGGAGAACAGCTTCGGGGAAATGAAAACACTTGGTCAGGTCATAGGAAGACATGAACTCAAAGCTTTTCCTACCATCTAGAAGTACCACTGGGACCCATTGATTTTACCTCTAGGAATCCGTCCCGAGGGTACAGCCAGACCAACAGAGAAAGCATTCTCGTAGGAGCCCTGGTAGTTAAATTTGAGAAATTACAAATGATTGCATATGATGAAATGGCCCACTACCAGAGACCCGTTAAAGAAATCATGGCGTATTTGTGGATTGGTATATAACGTGGCCACTAAAAAGTTTCATGCAGATCTGTATCCATTATTAGCCTGGCAAGATGCTCACGAGATGTTGTTTAGTGGGGGGACAGAGCAGATGACAAGACAGCACGATATAATACGAGTATATTTCTTGTAAAAGTCCACACAGTTATGTGTCTGAAAAGAGCTTGCAAGTTCATATGCAAAAAATATTATGATTTATTATACTACCATCCCACACGGTGGGATTTCATATAATTTCTATTAGTTTTTTACTTTCACTATTGTTGGATTTTTAAAAAGGAATTAATTAATTTACTTTTTCTTTTAGAGAGAGAGAGTGCGCATGTGTGGGGGGTGTTGTGCAAAGGGAGAGACAGAATCTTAAGCAGTTCCATGCTCAGTATGAAGCCTGACATGGGGCTCGATCCCACAACCCTGGGATCGTGACCTGAGCCAAAATCAAAAGTCAGAGACTCGGGGCGCCTGGGTGGCTGAGTCGGTTAAGCGGCCGGCTTCGGCTCAGGTCATGATCTCGCGGTCCGTGAGTTCGAGCCCCGCATCGGGCTCTGTGCTGACAGCTCAGAGCCTGGAGCCTGTTTCAGATTCTGTGTCTCCCTCTCTCTGACCCTCCCCTGTTCATGCTCTGTCTCTCCCTGTCTCAAAAATAAATAAAAAAAAAAATTAAAAAAAAAAAAAAAGTCAGAGACTCAACTGACTGAGCCACCCAGGCGGCCCTCCCATTGTTGGATTTTAAAGCACGGGCACAGAAAATTTTCGTAATTAAAAGCTAATAGTAGAGCCGTGTCCCCACTACCAAGAAGAGACCACTGAGTGTCCCGCACAGGGACGCCCTTCAGCGGCAGAGAGGGCCTCTTTTAATTTGTCTGAAATACACAACATCTCCTTCAAGTGGGCCCCATTCTCTGGACCTTGGAGGATGGCAGCAGGTCTGTGACCGACTGAGGACCGAGGGGTCCTCTGCTGCCCCTGGGGGTGAGACAGCCTTGGTCCCTTTCCCTCTCTCTGGATCCCCTTCTGTCTCAGGGTGACGGAAGAAGGAACACAGGCTCTGGAAACATCTGAGCAGGAAGGAGCATTGGGGAGCCATCTGGTTTACCCTTTCTCCCCATTCCAGCAGCTTCCACTGCCAGCCCGGCCATCAGAAGGATCCAGCTCTGGAGAGGCTGCGCTGCAGACCGGAGGAAGCTTCTCCAAGGCCCGAAGAGGTGTATGCGGGCTCTGGATGCTGCCCAGGGCACCACTGGCCACCACTGGCTGCCCTCACGGCCCCTACCTCCTCCCAGCCCCCAATTCCAGGGTGACGCTAACAGGAGGTTTCAGGACAGCAGAACAATTTAAATCCTATTACAGTATAAAAATTAATAACATTAAAATGTCATGATCATCCCACACTAATTAAGCATCTAATGAATAATTAGCTGTGGACACATCTGACATTTTTGGTCATTAATTTGAGCAAGTGTTTTAAGATCCAAACAAAACCCCTCTGTGGGGACGACGGCAACTCTGTGTTAAGTGGCAGACACACTCCCCGTGTACCGGGAGGCAGAGCGAGGGGGTTTTCCAGGCCTCTAGAGGCAGGGGCTCCCGTGGGGAGGCTGAGCCCCTGGGTCTGAGCCTCCGGGCCTCGCCATCTCTCCACGCGGGCTGTTCCCGCCCAGAGGCTGGGATCAGGCAGACAGTGAGCTGGGGCCTGTGCTCCTCCGACCTGCTGCTCTCTGGGCGCGTTAAGTCTCAAGGAATAGAGCCTGGGGTCACTTAGCAGACCTGCAGATCCCGGGCAAAAGTGAAGCGAGGCCTGTCTGAGGTTCCCACGAGGGGCAGCTGGGCAGGGGGCGAAGGAGGAGTCACTTGGCAGTTCCTTGTCACCCACTCGTGCCTCTCACTTCAGAATGAGCTGGCTGAGGGGCGGGGCGTGCCTGGGTGGCTCAAGTCGGTTAAGTGTCTGACTCTTGGTTTTGGCTCAGGTCATGTCATGATCTCACGGTTCGTGAGATCGAGCCCCGTATCGGGCTCTGTGATAGCAGCACGGAGCCTTCTTGGGATTCTCTCTCCCTCTCTCTCTGCCCCTCCCCGACTTGTGCACTCTCTCAACATAAATCAAAAAGAAAAAAAAGATGAGTTGGTTGGTGTGGAACTGGGCACACAGAAGTCACCCTTGCTAAGGGGCAGTATGACCTACCGGCAAGGGCCCTGGAGCGCAGAGCCCCGTCGGAGCCCTGGAGATAGGTGCCCGGTTCTGTGCTCTGTGCTCACATATGTAACCCAGGAGGACACGGCGGCACAGAGAGGCTAAGTGTCTCACCCAAAGTCACGCAGCAGGAAAGCGGCAGTGCCCAGCTGAAGCTCGGGCCTCCTGGTGCCACAGTCTGTGCTTTAGATGCTGCTCCTTCTCATGGCCTGCTTTCTCTAATGTCGTAAGGAATCCCTCCTCACAAGAGCAAGGAACCGCAGAGCTAGATACAAAACACCCGTGAGTGATGCCATAGGAGACGCGGTCTCTGGCGCAGGGACCCTGGGAGGACCCGTCTGGGCTCTCCAAGTCAAGCAGAAAGCAACAGACGTCATGTCTTTTGGACTTTCCTCCAAGATTGTCTTAAATCTCAGTCATGCACCTCAACTGGTGAACCCCAGAGTCCCGCGTGGAACAGCTCCAGAAGCCCCAGGACTTGGCCCCAGACCCTGTTGGATCCGCACGTGGGTGCCCCTGTGGGACAACGGCTGCCTTCTACCTAGTGTCCCTTTGCAGCCCCATCTCTGGTGACAGCTCTTTGCCCCCTGGGGGCTGCACCATGCAGCTTGTGCACCAGGGCTCTGCCCACTTGTGCTCCCCAAACCCTTGTTTCTAAGCAAAGGGCCCTTTTTTACCCCCATCCTCTTTTCCCCTTTGCCCTGCCCCACAATCCATCTGTCCTTCAAAGTCTTTCCAGCGGCCACCCTCCAGCTTTTCCTAGACCCTAGGGCTCTCTCTGATGCACCCTCAAATTCTCCGGGGTGCAAGGCACACAGCAGGTGTTCAGTGCCGAACGAAACAACAGGAGAATAGCGGCCTCTACCCAGTGCACGTCCTTTCCAGAGCCGCCCGCCTGCCTGTGGTGCTCCTTCCGGGGGCTGGGGGCTGGGGGTTGGCTTGAAGAGTGAGCGTCCAGTCCAAGGAGATTCCCCAGCCCCCTCCCTTGCCCAGGGAGCTGGGAAGAGGCCCCCCAGGCCTGGGGACGGGAGCCAGATGTGACTCATTTGGATGTGCCCCACCCCCCAAACCATATGTCAAAGTCACCAGTACCTCAGGATGGGACTCACTCGGTAGCTCAGGCTGCTGTAACAACACACCGCAGGCTGGGGGTCTAAACAGCAGACGTACATTTCTCACAGTTCTGGAAGCTGGGTGTCCGAGATGGGGGCTGGCAAAATCGGGTTCCTGGTGAGGACCCCACACGGTGGAGAGAGATCTTGTGGCTCTTCCTCTTCTTCTAAGGGCACTAATCCCATCATGGGGGCCCACCCTCCTGATGTCATCGAACCCTAATTACCCCCCCGGAGGCCCCGCCTCCAAATACCATCACATTAGGGCTTCAATATAGGAATTTGGGGGAGACACCATCATTCAGTCCATGGCATGACCTTATTAGGAAATAGGGTCACCGCAGAGGTCACCGATTGAGTGAAGATGAAGTCATACTAGACTAGGATGGGCCCCTGACCCGATGTGTCTTCATAAAAGGAGAAATCTGGGCACGGATGCACGCAAGGAGAGGGCCGGGGAAGATGGGGACGGAGGTCGAGGTGATCTTCCACAAGCCGAGGGACACCAGAGATGGTCAGCGAAGCACCAGAAGCTAGAGAGACGCCCGGAGCAGTCTCTCCCTCACAGCCCGCAGGTGGAACCAGCCCCACGGTCACCTCCATCTTGGTGTCCAGCCTCCAGCACTGTGAGGGCACAACTCCCCATTGTTCCGGCCGACCAGTCTGTGGTTCTGTGACAGCAGGCCCAGGGAGCTAATACACACGACTACAGGCTTCTGCACCTTGCGTCCTAGAGGCACCCCTGGCCCTCACAGCCTCCATCATGGCTGGCAAGACCCCTACACGCAGCTGGAAGCTTCTCCATATCTAACCCCACATCTGGTTGGCCAGTGGGCCCCACGGCTCCGCCTCGGAATCCGTCTGGAATCTGGCCCCTTCTCTCTACCCCACAGCTCCACCTCAGACCCGTCATTTTCTCACGCTTGGGTCATTGAAAGTGCCCCTGACCTGGCCTCCTGTGTCCGTATCCTTGTCCCCCAGTCTCCCTCTGATGAAGAGACCAGTGGGTGGTGTTAGAGTGTAAGTCACTCAAAGCCCACAGTAGTCCCATCTCTCTCAGCAATGGGGCTCACGGGGCTGCCACCATCTTCCCTTCTAGAACCTTCCTCCCACCCTGTGGTGCTGCTCACTGCCATGAAGAGGCCAGGCACCCTTGAGGCCTTGGCACAGTCTGTTCCCTTTTCCTGCGTGCTCTTCCCGTGTCCGCTGGCCCCTCCCTCCTGGCCTCCCAGGCTTTGTTCACGTGGAGAAGCCTCCCCTGAGTGGCTCGTTGTCATGTTGCGATGGGGAGATTGCACTTTTGTTCAGCAAAAATCCCCCTCTCCCCTCTCCATTTCCCCCTCCACTGCTGCCGTCCCCGCCGTGGGACTTGTTCTGGCCAGTGCAGCAGGGGCAGACGTGATTCCCCAGTAAGCCACCACTTGGGTCAGGGCCCAGAGGAAGGGCCACAGAACATGCCCCTCAGCCTGGGCGGAGCCACCACAGCCACTACGATGGAAGTGAGGAATGAGCATCTGTTCCTGCCAGCCCCCGAGACTCCCGGGATGTTTGTCACACAGCAGCACTGCAGCAAAGCTGACTGACTCTCTGTCCTCGCCACCCACAGGACCTCACAACGTGTCTTCCTTCCGGACACCCCTCATCACTTCCTTATTCCACGTTGCTGTTTCTTACCACAGCACTGGCTATCTACATAATTTAATTCACTTATCATCTCTATTGTTTTGTGTCCTCTCCCTTGCTTGGAGGTTAAGCCCAGGAGGGCAGGGGCCTTGGTCTGCTATGGTCTCCAGCACATTCCAGATGCCCCAGGACAGCAATCACAGGCAACAGGTGCTCAGTGAGCATTGTTGAGTGAATGAATGAATGAAAAGCGTGCTCATGGGTTGACAGCTGGCATTCCACCAAGGAAAGACCTTGGCTCTTTGCAGGCAGGAGTCCCTGCGTAGCAGCCAGGCCCAGAGCTGGGCAACCCTGGGATGTGGTTCTGCTTACCCAGGCAAGCCTGTGACTCCCAAGTCTGGGCCAGAAATCCCAGAGCCTCGGAAGAAATTGGAGAAAACAAGAGGGGCTCCCTGCAGCCTGGGCTCTCTCCCTGTGGCTCCGGGGAGAAGGTTTAGAAGGGGCTCCCTCTGTGAAGCTGTGCTCTGGGACTGGGACAGCCGCCGGGCTCCCAGTCTCAGTATACGTCCCAGGTGCCCAGGGCCCCAGTGACAAGAAGGGGCCTGGCCAGGTTCTGGGGATAGAGGCTTGTGGAAACATCATCAGACTTTCGGGGTCTGACTCCAGGGCTGGGCCTTTCCCTGCCACCAGCCTGGGACTTGGCCTGAGGACTGGTGACTGTTTGGGCAGCCCCATACCCAGCCAATCAATTCCTGGGGTGGGGAGCAGGCGCTGGCATTCTTTCACAAGCTCCCTGGGCCTAAGAACTGCCGGTCTTTATTCCTCCGCTCTCCAAAACGGGCGACCCGATCACCAGCACTTTACTGAAAACGGGAGCGTCACATCAAGCCCTAAGGTACGGAGCGTGGAGACGCTTCCTAGTGTGGAAATCGGTCGGAAAGGTGTGTATCAGGTCTCTGGGTCAGTGGGCTTGCTGAAAGGGAACCCAATGGCCCCAGAGGGGCAGAGTGACCTAAGAAGGACAGTCAGAGATTGTAAGAGAGACTCACCGGCAGACACACGTTTTTCCCCATCGGTGGCCCTCCTGCCCTCAGGACTGGCCTTGCTAGCTTGTGACATTCCTTTCTGTGAAGCTGTTTGGATGGAGCTCACAGCTTGTGGGCCAGCAGGAGGGAGGCCCCGTCTTCACATCCCTTCATGCTGTGGGTGTGAAGCCCTCCCACCCCAGCCTTTGTTCTGTGGCCCACCTGCTGGATGTCCCTGCTGGGGACCTGGAAGGGACTCAGGCAGCAGCATCAGCCTACGGCCTCTGTGCATTTTTATGGCCAAGTTGTAAACCTCTGAGAAATGGGGTTTATAATAGAAACTCTGACACCACCTAAAATATATCAGCACTACTGGGTGCTCCCAGGATACAGCCCTAATTTATAAACCACTCAGGGATCCTGGGCCATTTTGAAACTTACAGACAATAATCCAGAAACAGAGTAAACCAGGAGGAGAAAAAATGGTACAAGTGACCACAGACTATAAAGTCTGTTGAGGCCAGCGGTTCAGAAATCAAATCAGTGTCACAATGTTTGGTCTCTACCCTGAATCCTGGCGCCCCCCCCCACCCACCCCGAGTGACACCCAGCCCCGGAGGAGGCGTGTGGCCCTGTCCTCTGGCCGGATGCCACTCTGTTTGTCTTCCGGCCGAGTTTTAGCGTGAGGCCTGGATAGAGCGGAATGGGTGGGAAGAAAGTGCCCCCCATTTGGTTTGATGGGACAGACGTGTGTGTAAGAAGGTTCCAACGCACTCCCGTGTAAACTGAAATAGTGCCACGGAGAGTAAACTGCTTGCTCACCAGAGGCGCGAGTTTATCACTAAATGGTTGTGGGGTCACCCATTCAGCTGAGCTCAGCAGCCCCTGGACAAGCCTCACTCGCAGGCCTCTCTCCTCTGTCCTGCCTGGGAGGGCCCCGTAGCAGGACATCCAGGAGCCTGTGATGGGCCGAGTAAAGGACAGTCCTGCTTGGTCCCCCCCCCCCCCCCCCCCCATCCCAGCCAGCACTTGGCTCCTGTCTCAGGCCAAGGCCGTCTATCCACATGTTTTCCAGGACTCTCCTGATCCTTTGGAAGGGCCCTCGCTTTCTTACTCATTGGCTGAGCACGGTGCAGAAATCAGGATAGAGACAGGGGCCCTGGGGATCACCACACTGTGGCAGCCTCCTCCCTTCCTCAAGGGCTGGGGATGGATGTTCTCTGACATTCCTACTCCCTCGGGTCCTGGGACTCTCCCTCCCAACGTCCCAACCTTCCTTCCTTCCTTCCTTCCTTCCTCATTCATTAATTCCATTCGGCAAGCATCTGCCACGAGCTGGGCTCAGTGCTGGCTGCCGGGGACACGCAGATGACTCAGGGAGTGTAGGTTTTGCGGGGAGTCATGCTTGTGGATGAAAAGGGGCATTGAAGCAGCATTTCCCACCCATGTTAAGCCCCTTTGGCCTATTCTTCTTAAATGCCATGTGCAATTTTGAAGTCACCGTAACGACGAACAGCAAGTCAAAGTCACGGACGCCTTGCGGACGCTTTTTCAGACCACAGCAGCCCCCATCCCCGCTTCCAGAGGACTCACAGAGAAGGAGGGCTCTCTCCCCGCTGCTGGCACCCACGAGGGGCTACCACGGCCAGGACAGGGGTCCGCGGGGGTCCAGGGGGCCACTCGGTCAACAAACTCTTGCCGAATGGCTGCTGGGTGCCATCGGGTGACCCGCAGGGAGATCACAACCTCGCCCTCAAGCCCAGGGTGAGGCTTGTTTGGAGGCCGGTGCAGGCGGCAGGTGTGTCTGCCCTCCCAGAGCTTGGATCCCATTTGTGGGGTGCGCTCTGGCCTGGTGTGGGGGTGGCGGCCCGGGGGAGGCCTTTGGGGCCCGGGCGCAGAACTCCGTGCCCGCTCGGTGCCAGCCTTCCAAGCAGCCCTCCACCCCCACCTCCCTCCCTCCCGCATGCCTGTCTCTCACGGCTCCTCAGAAAATGCAGTTTGAGTCAAGCCACTTTCAATTACTGCGATGCGGTGTTCTGAGCCCGCGAGGTAATAAAGCGCCTGTTTTCCCTCGTGGGAATGTTTGGGGTTTTCCAGGCGCCAAAGGAGAGAGAAAAAAGAAGTAGAGAGCTAAGTGCTGCTTAGAGGAGCCACTGGCTTCGCCAGACCCAGAGCCGGGCCCTCGGGCACTGTGCAGGAGCTGCTCAGGAGAGCAGGGGCCTGAGGGCTTGGGAGCGCGTGTGAGTGTGTGCACGGGCATGTGGAAGGCAACGGGTGTGTGGATGTGAGTGCGAAGGCGACTAAAACGCGCGCGTGTGTGAGACTGTGTGTGCGCACACAAGAGCGAGTGTGAAAGGCAATGCGTGCCGGTGTGGGAGTAGCACGTGACCGCGGGGGTGGGTGTGCGTGTGTCTGTGCGCGTGTGCGTGCGTAGGGTGAGCCGGTGTGAGTGTGTGTCTCGGGGACCCCAGCGGGGAGCCGGGCACTCAGGGCGGGCTGACGCTGGCTCAGGACCCTATTCACCAGGGACTCGGCCCCCACCCCCACTCTCCCTCAGAGCCCTGGGAGTATTATCTTTGGTTTCGGGAACGTTCATTCCATTCCTGCCCCAAATCCTGACCGTGAAGGCCAGGGAGGCCACAGGCGTCTAATGGAGTTTTCTCTTCTGTGGTTTTCCTCCTTCCCCCCTGCCCCCACGTGACCTGACCTGGCCCTGCCCGCCCGCCCTTCCTCTACTCTGGAGCATGGAGGCTAGGCAGGCGGCTGGCAGATCCTGTCACCTGAGAATCCTCACTGGGTGGGGAGGGTCAGAGGGGGTCATGCAGGGGAAGTGCCCACAGGGCCTGGTGTGCCTGGCGGGACCTCAGCCAGCACTCACTGCTGCCCTTCACATGCCCGTCACCACCTTACACGTACCCTGCCTTCTGCCGACCCAGGGGACCCTGAGCACCATGGCAGAGGGACTGGGATGTGCCTCCGGCCTATTTGGACCCCCAGGAATGGATGTAGGTAGGGGCCTGGTGGACGGAACTGGCCCCAGGCTGGGAAGGGCAGGGAGCAGCCTGGCAAGCTGTGGGATCCCCCCTCTATGGCCCCAAGGACATTCCCAGGTTGTCTTGCCAACACTTCTGGGAGCCCGAGGGTCTGGATGCTGGAGTTAGCTAGCAGAGAGACCAGGTAAATTTCGGAAGGAAACTGCACGCAGGGGCCTGTGGGGCCCGTACTGTCTGACGGAGGCTGAGCGGTCCGATCTGGGTCCCCTTCCTCCCTGACCCAGGTCTGCCCGGCTCATCTCGTTACCTGGATGCCAGAGGGAAGCCAGAGCCCCGTGCAGCAGTGAAGGTGGAGGTCAAGCCCGGGTAACAGGGGGCAGGAGGGCTGGAAGCGGTGCACCCCCTGCACGTGGGTGTCCAGGAACTACACCTGGGGGTTCCTCGGGCCAGAGAAGCTGTGGCCACAGGATCCTACTTCAGCTGAGGCCTCCTGGGCAGCAGAGCCCTGCGGACCCCGGGAAGCGGACCCCCTCACTCCACCCGTGCTGGTGTCCCCGTGCGTGGGGCCCTGGCAGCAGTGCATGTTGCTACCTGAAATCTGGGTGGAGACACGGGCTCCTTCCTCCGGGTTCGGGTTGAGCGGTCATGACTGATGTGGGCAGTGGGGACAGTCCTCTTCTGTCCAGGAGACCCCCTCTGGCTGTGCCTGGAAATCCTCAAGCCCTCTGGGGTCAGGCAGCTCCCTCCCATGTCACCATCACGTCACCTGGTGTTTTCCTTCATGGGTCCCCCGGGCTCCGGCCTCCTCTCAGCCCCTCCTGCCACAGCTAACACGACTGCCCCCTCCACGGCTCTGCGCCCCAGACACAAAGAGGAGCAGACGGAGGCGGCTTTGGGGATGGAGCCTGAAAAGGCCTGGATGTGTCACATCTGCAGGGCACGAGGACGAAGGTGTTGCCGGGGTGATTCAAACTGCAGACGGGGGGGTGAGCCTCCCCCGCCTTCTGATGGCTGCATGCCTAAGTGACCGGGAGCCACATGGGACCCTGGGAGAGAGGGGAAACCACCACGAGAGGAAAAGCTGGCATGGCTCCCCAGACCAGAAGGAAAGCCGGGGACGGCCTATGGATTTGGGTTCTGCTTACCACCCAGTATGGCTCAAAAACAGGGCTCCGAGCTAAGTCTTGGCAAATGTGGTCCCCCGGGATGTGCACAGATGTGTAGATGGGCTAAGGGGAGTCAAATTCTTTGCCGGGAGCTGCCCTGTAAATGCCGGATCTGAGATTAGACCCTACTTCTGTGTCCTTGCCACGAGCTGCCCCCAGGGTCCGCCCTCTGGGAGCCGTGGGTGAGGGCGGCGGCCGGGGCTGGGCCAAGGGGCACACGAAGGCCAACCCTCCTGGCCGCTACCTGGGCTGGTTGTATTCTCCAGGACACGACGCTGGGCACTGCAGGGGAATCACTCTGCACCGAGGCCTGAGAGCCACTTTGCAAGCACACTCTCTGGCTTGCTATTTCCCTGTCTCCAGCTACATTTTCTGCAGCAGAGGCCCAGGCAGGAAGGCCCTCCGCGCCGTGGGCGTTTGCTCTGGTCCCTGCAGTGGCTGCTGAGCCTGGGGGCACTTTTCCAGTGACCCGGCCCCGTTTCGCCAGGACGAAGGTGTACGGGGTTGTGGTTGGAGTTTTCTAGAGGGTGACCAGCAGGCTCCCCCATATCTGAGGGCCCACGGTGCGGCCGACCTCTCTCCAACGCCACCTGGCACTCGCTGGCCTCACCCTCTGTGCCAGGCCCTGGGCTAAGAGCCGAGAATACAGAGGTGGGTCGAACCCCATGTCGCCCTCAGCAAGCTTGGCTTCCAGCACACATTTCCCACGGGACACCCGGGCAGGGACCACACGCACCTGTCTTCAGCCCTTTAGCCTTCAGCTGAGCCATGAGAAGTGTCAGAAGACAATAAATGAACAGTTACCACACTCCCCCAACAATTCACAGCAATTCATTTCTATTCCTTAGCCGACTTGAGGCTCCCATCTGCATCAGTCCCCCAGTGAGTATCCAAGGCCCTCATCTCCTGGTGAGGAATTCCCTGAGCTCCCAGAGCCCTGGGGCTTAGCTCCTTCTCGGAGAGACTGGGGAAGCAAGGCACTGGGGGCATGTCCTGCTCCAAGGGCCCCCATCTAAAGAGGCCATTTGCAGGCCGTAGCGGGGCTCTTGCCTAAGCCAGGGACCAAACAAACACTTGGAATTCGTAAGGAGATTCTGCTGAGCTGCCGGAGCCCATCAAATTTTTATTGAATGCATTTCCTCTGGAGAACTTGTGTACTAAATCCTGCCCAGGCTGTATTAGAGGAATAAAAATTCCATGCACAGACTTGACTGCAAATGTTCCTTCCCAGGGCAGAGGACACACTTTCTCAAAGGCCACTTCTTTGCACAGAGGCGGGCTTGGGCTTGTCCTTGGCTGGGGGCCAGAGGGAAGCCGAGAGCTAGGGCTCTAGGGGGCCAGGCTTTTTCCTTCCATCTGGCAATGGGGAGGATGGAGACTGCTGTGTGAATCCTAGCAGCCTCCCTCTGAGGCTTCTATTGACCTTGGACTTGTCCTAGTAACCTGCAGTCTCTGCAGTGTGGCTCCCCGTGTCCTCACCCAGAGCTGAAACCCACCGGGCCTGGCAGTCTCCTCCCCAGGGGCTTGGGATCACTTGGCTTCCTCCCAGGCCTCTCTGCAGCCTCCAGAGGCACAGGCTGGCTGCCAGCACAGGAGGCCCTGAGCTGGAGGCCCGAGGGCCTCAGGGAAGATTCTGCAGGACACGGGGACCCCCACGGAGCTACGGGCAGCTGAGGCATTTGGGTTCTACTGGGTGTTCACTCATCACACAATCGCCAAACTCGTACTCAGTGCCGAAACAGATGGAAAAGCAAGAAGAGGCACAAAAGCAGAGCCCACAGCAGAGAGCTTCCCAGAAAAGACCATGACACCAGCTAAGGCGGAATCTCAGATAGAAATTCCACGTTCAGTGTAAGTAGACCCCCAGTAATGAGTGGAACATATTTCCCTTCTGGGCTCTGACTTTGCGTGGTTGTGTCCCCAGAGAGATAAGCCCCTTGGGATAAGGTGCAGTGAGAAAACGCACGTGATGATGTTCACGAAATAGAAGTGTGAATGGCAGGCCCGCACGAGGTGGGAGGTGACGGCTCCAGCATCATACCAGCAACGTGCCGGGGTGAACCCACAGAAGGTTATCGGTGGGCACGGCACCGTGGACGGTCATGGAAGGACAGGGCTGTCCTTCTCATTCTGAGGGATGGGCTATGACCGTCTGAGCTTCCCTGATGAGTGAGGGGCAGAGTAATGGTTCAGAATCGGGGCAGACGGGGCTGGGCTCTTGTCCCTGCGTGCACTGTTGACAAGCAGTGGGGTGGTGGCTCCCAGCTCCAGACGTCGTTCATCGACAGGACAGCGCCCATGGCCAGCATCAGGGCTGATGGGGTGGGGAGTGCAGCCTGAAGGGGCTCCATCCTCCAGGGGGCAGGGGCCCCAGCAGCTACTCCAGCCAGATAAGCCCTACGGGGAGCCCTTCAGGTGAGTTGCCTCGGGCAAGCCTGCCGGCACTCTTCTTTATGAATACCTTAGGCAACGCATTTACTGTTCAGTGCAATGAAGGAGAGTGGCCTTGGTGGGCTTGGCTATATGTCCTGGCCCTAGATGCCCCGGGGGTGGTGCCCAGTATGACTTCTCTCCTCAGGCCGTACCCAGGAAGAGACTGTTTCTGCAGATCCCCAGCATGGAGAGTCCTGGACTGCATCCACGTCGAGGGCACCAACCTGGCCATGTAGGCGACCAGCAGCCTTGGGAGGTGGGGCCGGGGTCAACATGCTCGTGGGAAAGCTGGACCACAGGCTCTGGGAGGCCGAAGGATGGATGGCATGACCACCGCCCCGCCTCCCGCCCCCAGCATCTTCCTCTAAAGGAGACGACAGGTTGGGGAGAGGATGCCACTCTCTCTCTCCACCTTTATTTTCGGAGCCACCTACTTTTTTTTTTTTTTTTTTTTTAGTGTTTATTTCTTTATTTTGATGGAGAGCAAGATAGAGTGAGTAGGGGAGGGGCAGAGAAAGAGAATCCCAAGCAGGTCTGTGCTTAGCGTGGAACCTGACGTGGGGCTCGATCCCACGAACCGTGAGATCATGACCTGAACTGTAACCAAGAGTCGGACGCATAATCGACCGAGCCAGCCAGGCGCCCCGAGCCACTACTTTTTAATTACGGCTGATACTAGACGAACGAGACGCTGGTGGCCAGTCTCCAGGGAAATGTCGCGGCGGTTGTGACACTCAGCCGGGTGGCCATCACTGGGGTATCAAGTGGGTGTTGCATCACTGCGTCCACGTCCGCCCTGTCTGCTGCAGGGAGACCGGACACGTGTGTCAACACACGTGGAACCAAATGCAGCAGCCAGTACAGGCTGTGCTGGGCTCACGGTCCCAGTTGACGTATGCCACACCTTCCTTCCGTGCACTCTTTGGGCTGACACACTCACACCCATGCCCTCACCTCCACTCAGAGCTCCTGTCTGCAGGCTGCTCCACACCCAGAAAGTCACGCACACAAGCTCTCGTGTCCCGCATACGGCCCTGTTCTACAGGGAGCCCGACACTGGCTCACACACACCTCTTTCTCTCTCCGGTGGACCTTTCCATACGTGGGGCTGCTTTTCAAGTACAAAGACACCCCAGACTATTCAGGCAAGCTGTCTGAGGCCGACCTTGAACAAAGACGAGGACCACGCGTTTGCTCTGAGTCGTCCCCGCAGGTCCAGATGGCCAGCTCTGTTCGGGCCACGCCCCGCTGACTCCTGGGGAGTCTCAGAGAGCTGGCCCCGGCCCACGAGAGAGGGAGGAAGTCGCTCCTCATTTGGAGGGAGAGGAAAAGAGCTTTCATCTACCTGAGATTAAATTATAGCCAGGAGGCACCTCTGAACAGGACCAAACTAGATAACTGAAAACATGCAGCCCTACTATAAATTCCCAGGATTTGCAGTCTTTCCTGGACTGCTTTATCCTTGAGAAGCTCTGGGAGTAATTCTGTTTGAAAGAGATCTAGGGGCTCCGTGTGAAAGGCTATGGGTTTCTGGTTAACAGACCGCTTGTTAGCAGAAACCCCCCAGCGCAGATCCTCGAATCTTTCCTCCCTGCCTGGCCAGGGGCCCCTGGAGACCAGAGAGGATCCTTCTCTGCCTGGAAGGGGCCAACGATCCACCCCTGCCCTGCCGCCAGAACTTGCCGGCCCTTGGAGTGACAGGCCACGTGTCCAGGGCCCTACAGCCTTGGATTCAAGCCCTGCTGTGCTCAAGCAGGGTGGATAATGGCTGGTGGTCAGGGCAAGTCACTTCTAGGAATGGAAAACGGGGTCCCGAACACCAAAGATCTTAGAAGGGACTCTGACATCACAGGGAATTTGTTGCTCCTCCCTGCCCCCACACCCTGAACTTGACCCTCCCCTCGAAGAACCCAGAGCACAGCTGCAGGAGTCAAATGAATCCGAATCATAAGGACCAACGAGTGAGAGAGCCAGAGGTGAAAACTTGCTAACTGACAGTCTGTGGGCGCACTTCTGTCCCCCGTCTCTCACCAGGAGGCTTGCTGTCTGGGTGGAAATAATGATTTGATTTTTTATCATTGATGAGCTCATGTCTCTCACTCTTCCGCAGCAACCAAAGAAGAATCTGGTAGGTTTAGAGGACTTTGAAGGATGGGGGCTTTCCTTTTTGGGGAGACAGCACGGAGCTCAACAGAAGCTGGGGTTCCTTCTCTCTTGTCAAGAAGCAAGAGTGGGATTGGCCCAAGTCACCTACCAACCTTGGCCCCCAACCCCTCTCCAAGAACATACAAAGCAGGGCAGGCTCAACGCCCTCTGTCCCAAGACGAAGCAAGCTGGCCAGTCAAGGCTGCCAGGCTCTGGGATCCTCACCGCTGTCCTTCTAGCTGAGTCCCCCACCTCTCATCTGGGACTGGGGCCTCTCGACCCTTGACCTCACCCCTCCCCCAGCCCAGCAGCTTGGCTCGACCCCTCTCATGGCTTCAACTTCCCACAGACTGCCTGTTCCCCCTCCACACCCCTGCTCAGTGACTGGCCTTTCTGGAGGATGCCCACAGCTCAGGAGATTGAATTCATTCATATTTCCAGGTGCTATACATTCAGATGAAGTTCTTCGGATCTCCTGCCCAGAAAAGGATAAATATTTCTGATCTATAGCAAATGTGTTTTCCTTTAGCTAACATCTTGGCAGGCAAGTACACTAATCTCCCAGGAAAATCTAGGGCCTGAATAGCAAGCAGGGTTTTTTTTTTTCCCTGAGTAAATAGAAATTCTGAGTTGCTTTTTTAATGCTGCCTTTTTTTTTTTTTTTTTTTTTTTTTTTAAACAGCAGATCTGGAGAAAAATCACAGTCCATTAAATCTGCATCTCTTGAAAGAAAAACCCAGAAGGCCACCTCCCCATCAAAGGCAAAATGAACAGAGTTTGGAAGTGTGTTTAAAATGCACCAAGGGAGCAGCGGCCGTCCTAAATTACCCCACTCAGCCTGAGGATGGTAGAGGTTGCCAGGATCCCCATGAGACAGAGAAGGAGAGGCCGGTAGGTGCTGTGCAAAGGCACGGGGGCGAAGCCACGTGTCTCCACTGGCCCACCCGCCACGGCCGTGGCCTCAGCAGCAACCCTCCCCCATTCAGATGCCACGTGACCCCAAAGCTGAGCAAAGAGCACACACAACAAGACCGGAGACTCCCCAAAACATCCTCACATCACATTCCTACATTTTACGGGCTCCTTCTGTAGCCAGACTTAGATCAGGAAGTGGCCAAGAGGATAAACTCTTCCCCAGCCATTCCTTGGAGAACGGAGGCTACGCTTTCCAGTAATAAAACAAAGGTCAGAGAATGACTTCGAACAATAGATCCGCTGTCGTGTGCCAGGCGCTGGGCAACACCGAGGAGCAGGTGTTTTCCTCCCCATTTTACTGCCGTGGAAAGTTCTTTCCATCCCATTTCCTGCCTCCCGAGCGGCCTTAGGCTTCTGTGAGCCAGAGGCAGGCGGGCAGACTGCACCTGGTCATGTGCACACCTGAGCAGAGAATCCTGGGACTTCAGAAGCCACACTACCCACTTAAGCCCTGCCCAGCCCAGCCCAGGGCAGAGCGGGTCTACTGGAACATCTCCTTCCCTTTACCCAAGCTCATGGCGAAGTCAGCTTATCTGTGCCTATGCTCCAGCTGTACCCAATCCAGTGATACACGGGAAATACCCCTAACCAAGAAGACTTGCTTAGCACCTTTCGATGGGGGTGACCCACCATGTTCTCTTTGGGGAGGGAGCCCCATAGCCAAATGGGAGAGTGCTCCATCCAGACAGAGCCCTCCACTCAATCCCCGGAACCAGCTAGTGGCCATGAGCCTCCAGCTCGCAAGCTCAAACCAAGCTGGGGGGAAGTCCCACAGCAACAATGTAGGAAAGAGACTTCAGCGGAAGACACGGATTCAACCACAGCATCGGTCTCTGTTTTGTCGGAACACCGAGGGCTCTCCAGAAGGAAGCCCATTAAGTTTGCATTTTCCATCATGGAGCAAGTAAACAAACCCGAGGAAGAGCTGCCCATCACTGAGCTGGCTTCCCGACAGGAAATGGTATGAGTGACTTCGTTTTTAAACATTATTATCCTCTTGAAAGCAAAAGATAAAGGACGCCTCGGAGCAGCCAAATTGCTTTGGCTCAAAAATCATTTTAAATACCATTTCCTTTAACAAGCCTACTGCCTGGGCAACGGATCAACACTATTCATTTTAACCTTAGTCAGTGGGGGAAAAAAAAAAAAACACATCTCTGAAGTGTTTGTAATTATTTAGCTCTTTCGCTTTCTCCACACCCAGATACGTTAACTAATGACCAAAACAACGCACATGCAGGTCCTATTTCAAACAGCGGAATGGAGCGTTCAGTAGAGCACACGCCAGGGGCCGTTTTCTCCCCGTGTCCGCTCCAAGCCCAAACACGGGAGATCGAGGCCTATTTTCGGCAGTTCCCAGCAAGGGCCGGAGACGTCCTTCACCTCTGTTGCTTTGTGTCTGTGAAAGTCCCGAGCTCGAGTGGGAGCTCACCTTTGCCCTTAAGATGAACAGGCACTGGGAGACCCTCCTCAAAATGTCTTTATGAACAGGAAAGATGGCGGACAGAGTCAGTCTGCCTCTTCCTGGGGCCGGTCAAGTGCAGAGCGGTGCAGGCAAAGGCGGAGGTGGCCAGGGCATCTCTCAGGGTGCCGTGCAGACAGAAGCTCAGTATGTAAAAGAAATGCTTGGAGGATTTCAGATGTGTAGGTGGGACATGTGTTACAGTCTCCTTTTTTGTTTCGGAAAGAAAAAAAAAGGAGTTTTCATTAGGTTATTTGCAAACAAACAAAAAACCCCAAAATAAATGACTTCCCAGAAGGGAAGCCTGGGTTGCTTGAAGGAGGCTGAATGGACGGGTTCTCACTCGGTCAGGTCAGAGGCACGTGCACAGAGGGAACAAAGTGTCTTTGCTACTAAAACCAAGAAGGCCTGACTTGCTCTCGGGTCACAGCGCTGCCCAGAGGGCTCAGGGTCTCCCCGGGGTGAGCGTCTCACCCGGGGGGGGGGGGCGGCTTGTCCAGGCTGCAGTGTCCAAGGAGGCCACCTCCACGTCTGAGGACCCGGCTCGGGAAGCGGGTACTTGGTGCTCAGGACTAGATCAGCAGCACCTGAGGCCAGTGGCTTCCTGTACGACCCCAGCAGGAAATGGATCTGCTTTGGCACGGAACCTTTGGTCCTGGTGTCACTGGGGGCTAACTGATGTGCTTCCTGGAGGACCACCCGAGATAGTGACTGCCCACTCTTAGCACGCACAAAACCAAGCCCCGAAAACTGCCCCAAGAGTGGATATGACGCGAGGAAATGCGGCGAGGGAAGCGTGGCCTCAGATCTTCTATGAGGACAGTGCGTTTCGGGGTCTGGGGGAAGAGCGATGTGCTCCCGGCACACTCTGACATTTCCCAGAAAGCCCGGGGCACCTCTAGATGAGAACAGTCACCTGGGGCGGGTGTCACCTTCAGATGCACAGCGGGGCTGGCCTGTGAGGCTTGGCACCCGCCGGTGTGGACTTTTCACGGGGACCCGCGTGCCCTCCTGTACCCACTGACAGTCCCCCCGTGTGCTGAGCAGCCGGGAGCAAGCTGATGACGCCAGTGCCTGACGTCCCTCCCACTGAGGGGATCAGGCTTGGGCTGTGTGCGGGGATGGGTCCCCACCTCTTCTAGGTTATGGGATGTCAGCTGAGGGGCACAGGCATGGGAGCCGCCCTGCTCGGCAGGGGCTCCAGCCCCGTGGGGTGTGCACGGCTGGACTGGCAGGGAGGGGGGTCGCCCTCTGCCACAACAGCCTTAGAAAGCCCCGTGCTGATTCAGAGTCTCTCTACACGACAGTCTACATGTGTAAAATGGAAAACTCCAGGGCAATTGTTTCTGCAAAGCGCTCCGTTCTGGGCCCCCATGAGTGTGTGTGCTGTAAGCACCCCCCAGGGCAGGGCCACCACCTGCCTGGTCCCTCTCTGCATCCCCAGCACCTGGCCCAGGGCCCGACCCCTTGTATTTGCACCAATGCTGATGCCAAAGGTGGGGTTCTCTAGCACATTTCACACAGGATCTCAGAGCCCCCGGGGCGCCTCACCACCATGCGAGGGACTGGCCTGTGCATCCTCTAGCTGCAGCTTTGTGCTGGAGAGCTGCCTCAAACCAGTCCCACCAGGCCCACCGGCTCTTTCCTTCCCTACAAAGCCCCCATGAAAGACCTGTGAGTCTATCTGAACCCTTCTGGAAAGCGCTGTATAACATGCCATCTGAAGAGCTGAACAGAACAAACAGGAGCATGCCTTGGGGACAGCAGGGTGTCACTGCCCACCCCCAGGCCGGCCCCATCACTGAGGGGGCCCAGCCAATAGGCTTCTCCTGTGTGCACGGGAGCCCATGGGCTGTTCCTACAAGGACAGAGAGGGCAGATTTGGCAGCTTGGGGAGGTGGGGGCAGAACTTGGCACAGAAGAGGAAGACGAGGGAGGCAGGCCTTCAGACTTCAGAACTGAGGGGGGTCAGGCTTACGCTGCTTTTAATGTTTATTTATTTTTGAAGGAGAGAGAGACAGAGCGTGAGCAGGAAGGGGAAGACAGAGACAAGGAGCAGGCTCCTTGAATCTGAAGATTCTGAATCCGAAGCAGGCTCCAGGCTCTGAGCTGTCAGCACAGAGCCCGACGTGGGGCTCGAACTCACGAAATGTGAGATCATGACCTGAGCCCAAATCGGACGCTCAACTGACTGAGCCACCCAGGTGCCCCAGGTTTACACTGCTTTGGATCCATATTTTTTTTTTCTCAGATGAGGAAACTGAGGCCCAGAGAAGGGGAGAGGCTTCCCCAAGTTCAGGCAGACAGAGGAAAAAGGAACCCAACATTTACTGTGTGCCGAGCTCTACGGGAGCGAGTTCATGAATTCTAAGGTCCCTGCGTCACGCCTTTGTAGACAGGGAAGCCAAAGATCCAAGAGATTAAGAAACATGCCCAAAGCCACATGGCTTGGGTGACAAAGGAAGGAGGTCGATGGTGGAAAACGGTCAGGAAGCAGCCGGTGGCCTGGTGTCCGAACTGCACACTGCCGCACCCTCCCTTCCCGGCCCCCAGGAGATGGACAGCAGCTCCTTCACTCGATCCCCCAGCCTGCACACAGTGGGGAGGCCAGCACCGTGTGTGCACCCCCCGGGGCCCGCGCGGAGCACATCTACAGCGTGGGCGGCCAGGCAGGCGCACGGTAAGCTGACTGCAGCAACGCAAGATAACAGGTACTCCCGCCGAACGAGCGAATGAACAGACGAGTGAATGCGCGAGGGCAGAAGACCGCCAGCCCGGAGCCTCAGGAAAGCTGGAGCCCATTCTGGCCCTTCTGCTGGCGTGACTTTATTCCTCAAGCCCAGAGCTTTGAATACAGGGAATCCCCACACCCACTAAGAGGTCTCCAGGGTCCACCTGGGCCTGATTTCCAGCAAGTGTCAGACAGGAGAGCTGGTCACGTGTGTGATCAACTCTCCAGGACCAAGCCTTGCCGGGGTCCCTTTTGTCACCTGGACACATTCCTTCTGAGGCTGGGTGTCACGGAGGGGACAGCAGTATCATATGGCCACCGGGCAGGCCCCCACCCTGGGGCTCCACGGTGTCTGGCCTTCGGGCTGTAAATGTGGCGGCTGAGAGCCACTACTCAGGGGAAACTAGCCCTGACGTGCACACGGGAGCTCTCGGGTTTGCGGACCGGGAACTCGTGTTCGACGGGGAACCATTTTCTGGTTTCTGTAAAGGCCTCGGCAGGAGCAGGTTGGGAGCCGTTCGTGGCAGGATGGAGAGGAGGAGGCTGCCTAGGAAAACAAAGGCAATCAGGGAGGCCCAGGCCAGGCCGAGGGCAGAGTCCTGGCAGCCTCTCCGTTTCCCTGCTTCTTCCGGAGAGGAGGCCGAGGACTTCACAGGACGCTGGAGAGCAAACAGGACCCGGCAAAGGTGGCTGGCCTTCAGGATGGGGCGCTGCACGGGGAAGCAGGCATGCGGTCCAGGCTCTGCCCGGCCGTGGAGGAGAGGCTGTGCACTCCCGGCGGGCCCAGCCCCTCGGGGCTCCATTGTCCACCACAGAAGGGCATCCCTGTGCTCCGGGGACCGCGGGAGGAGAGGGGTTTTCTTGTGTCTTCCCGGTCGCCTCTCACCACCTCTGCAAAGCTTGTGACTCCTGCCGGAGATTTCCACGGGTGCTCCTGGGGGCGAGCAAGCCGGAGGCTTCCCTGCAGGCCCCACACCTCCCATCGACCTCGTCCTTCGCGCCAGCCACGGAGCCCGAGAGCTGAGTGGGGACCTCGGCGCTCTCAGATGGGACCAGCTTCCTCTCTGGGGCTGCCCGGTCCCCCGTGAATGTTGTCCGCTCTAGATACTCAAACCTTCCGCTTGACTTTGCGGAGCCGGGCCTGATTTTGAGCCTTCAGAAGCATGTTTTCCGCCCTAGGAAGGACTGTGTCTTGCTGGTTGTCAGAGTACCGAAGCAGCAGCCCGTTCGCTCTGTCCGGTTCGCTCGTGTTCACGGCCGGCCTCCTCCCCGCAGCAGGCGGTGGGTTGTCGGTCGGGACCAAAACCCCGGGTGTGGGTGGTGTGGAACCAGGGAGAGCCGGCGGAGGGGGGGCGGGGATGGAGCCGGGCTTTCGGGAACCACTTAGCGGCAGCTCTCCCTTCAGAACCGGCAACCTCTCCTCTCGTGTTGGCCTTTCTTGCTAGTTTCTGAGAAACGCGCAGCCTAGGTGTTGATAAATAATGCATGCAAATCTCAGAGAGGAGGCACTCGTTCGGTGGGGTGTTTTCATCTCTGAGGCAGGACTTCCCTGGGCCTCTTCCCCTCCCCCCATTTCCGTGGAGATGAGACGCAGTGTCCTGTGGCTGGGGCCTTCTGCAGGGGTGTCAGGCTCCGCCGGGGGGCAGGGTGTGTCTGTACGTGTGTGCGTCTATACGTGTCTGTGTCTGTGTTTGTGTCTCTGTGTGTGCATGTGTCTGTACCTGTATGTGACTGTCTGTATATGTGCGTGTCTGTCTATGTGTCCATGTATGTATGTGTGTCTGTGTGTGTGTCTGTATATGTCTCTGTGTGTGTGTGTGTGTGTGTGTGTGTGTGTGTGATGAAATGGGCAGAAGGAAAAGGCTGGGTGGACAAGGCCAAGGTGTAGGCCCTGGTTCAAACCTCGCCTCACGTCCCTTTGGTCCTGGAGGCTTGAGGAAGGAAGTGTAGGGTGATGTAGGTTCTTTGGAGGGTGAAGAGCTGGACCAGGTCCCCCCTCGGCCTCTGCAGGCCCCCCGGCCCCATCCTGCCAGGTCACAGCCAGCACGTGGACCCAGCCTGCTGGGAGCGGCTGACCTCCAGATCTGACTGTGGGAAGCCCCTGGTCGCCTGAGTGGGCCCCCGGGCTGAATGATGAGCATCCAGAGTCAGATGGTGGCTGGGGGAGTCCCAGAGAAAAGGGAAAACTCTCTTTTCATAGGCTGTCGGGGTTTTATTTCCCTGGGGGAGGTGTGGGAGGTAATGGGAAGTGATCACAGCTCGAGGAAATGGCTTTGAGACCACTAAGCCGGGTCTGGGTGTGAAAATGGGACGTGCAGGCCGCTGCGAAGGTTCTGGCTGAGACGGAGCAGAGAGCAGGGACGGGCGGCACGCAGGAGGCCAGCGTCAGGACCAGGGACAGGCCAGGGCCTGGGCCCCTCCTCTGGGGCGTAGCTATGAGCACCCCAGAGCTCCTTACTCACGGGGTGGAGAACCACTCTGGGCCAGGCCCTGCGCCTGGATGGAAGATCCCGTCCTCATGCATCCTCTGGGCCACTCGAGCTCCAGTATCTGAATTCGGTTTCTTCTCCTGAGTTTTCTTGAATCATCCTATTAGGGATGCTTGTGAGCACAGGCTGGCCCTCAGTGCACGTCCCAGACGGGACTGGGACGAAGGTGAGACCACGGGCACCCACCCCGGGTGGACTCTCCGCCAACAAGACAAACGCTATTGTAATGCCAACTTTGAAAAAAAATCACACTTAAGGCAAAAACCCACGATGAACCAAATATCAGAATTTTAAAGAAAGACAAGAGCAGTATCACCGATTTCTCCTTTTGCCTGAAGGCTCTGCTGTGGCTTGGCGTGGCCTGGAGCTGACGAACAGCCAATAGTTGCTGAGGAGCCTCGGTGCACACGCACGCACTACAGGAAGTGAGGAACACCGGAGGTACAGTGGCTGTGGGTCGCGATACAGCCTTTTCTACGAGCTCCCGTTTATTGAGCACCTACTAGGTGCCACACACTGTGCTGAGTGTCTCCCAAGTCTTAGGGTCTTTGTTCCTCTCAACAATGCCCTGAGGGAGAGGTTAAGTTACTCCCAAGGGAGTGAGGACAGAGCTGGGATTCACAGCCCCAGCTTGGGTGTGCTGGGAAGGCGGGCCTGGAAGGCCCAGCTCCCCCCTCAGGTGAGACCAGTGATAGGATTTTCAGAGGCAGGACCTTGCCTTGGGAAGGTGCTGCCCTGGGCGGGGGGAGATGGCGGGGAGGACTGGGTTCATTTGGCATGACCCTGAAAAGTCTGGGGGTGCTGAGCTCATCAGCTGCTGTAGGACAGTTGGGTGACAGACTCATAAAGGGGACAGAGACCGCCTTGGAGGTCAGGTCTCAGATGCCCAAAGCAGGCCCCAGTTGGTCTTAGAAAGCTCCGTGGTGGCAGCTTGCTCCCTGCAGGAGCCTCAGTCTTGGGCGAGGAGTGGAAAGGCCCAGACAAGTCCTGCAACTTCAGCTACCATGTCTGTGCTCCGCTGAAACTATAAAGCAGGGGTGCGCGGGAGCCGGCTTGTCCTGGCTCGTGAGGGCCGCTGGTTAACTATTTGGGAATGCGGCGAGCCAACCGACGTCAAATCAGCCTCTTGGAACCAGCTAAGGTGGGAATTATTTACACCACGGGAACTGGCGGCCGCTACCCACCAGGTGGTTTGGCTTTTCCTAGATGCTAAGCATTTACCAGCCCGCCGCCCTGTCGCAGACAATATCTTCACACCTACAAAAGCCTGGCCACGTCTCAAGCGGCCACAGCAGTGGACGGGCGATGGCGTGGCTCTTCCACAAAGAGGCGATCAGCACCCCGGCAGCGGCTAAATTCAGCGTTGTTTCTGGGGCTGAACACACGCTCTGTCTCTGGCGGCAGAGTCGCCTTTGATCTAATTAAGCCCGACCCGGGCCGATGTGAGCCTGCACTCTGATCGCACACCAGGGCTGTGCTGAGCTGCACGCTGGGAGGCCGGGGAGGCTCCACCACCCACGGGTTCCACTGCCAAGGGGGTCCCCCAAGGCCGCCTGGCCGTCAGGAAGAAGGATTCAAGCCCAGCTCTTCCTGTAACCCAGGGACCCCAGGAAAGCCACTCAACTCCCTGGGTGACAGCTTCCCTGTGCAAACGGGGGGTTGGGCCAGGGTCCCCTCAGGCTCTTTTGCCAATGAAGCTGAATCTGCCAAATCAAGCAGGGCTGGGGCTGGGGCTGGGGCTGGTCGGGGTGTGTGGGGGGGATCCCGGACTCAGCAGGGGGACTCCTCTGGACCTCTCTCAACCCAGAGCCTCGGAGGGTCCCAGCAACGAGGAGCCTGCCAGTGACACGGACCAGAAACAGCAGAACCTGGCCAGCCCCACAGCCCCCGGGGACCCTCCCTTGACGGCAGCTCTCTGCCCGAACAACTGAACCTTATAGGCTTAGGGGTCTGAAGAGGCGCCATGCCATTCGTGGGCCCGGCTCGCCCATCTCCTCCCCAGCTGCTCCCGGGAAAGCAGAGAGCAGCCGTGCGTCAGGGAGCATCACGGCGGCTGTCAGCACGGTGATGCCTGCCAGGAGGGCTGGCGGAGACAGGCCTCCTTCCCCCTCTCCCCTGGGGCAGTGGAGCTGACTGCTCGACACCCGGAGAGAGGGGTGTGATGGAGACACAGGTGACACACAGGCTGCAGTTGCCTGACGCGTGCCCACAGGGGTGGCGCTTTTGGTGAGAGGTCAGCAGTGCAGAAGGGCACGGGTCAGGAGAGGGTGGGGCCGTGGGGTGGCCTTGAGCTCAGGGAACAGGTGGGTGAGAACTTGGGGCAGAATTTCTAAACGCTAGCTTATTGGAGGCAATAGAAAGAGCCTGTTCGAGTCTGGGTGGCCCTGGGGACTTTGCTGGAGTCAGCGGGGCCAGGCGTGTCCTCTGGTAGGCATGCACCCAGGCCTGGCCAGCCTCTTCGGCTGTGACTGTCAGAAGCAGAGGCTTGGCCGAGGCACAGCAGGAGACTCTGGGGATGGCTGGGGGCTGGGGGCTGGGGGGAAGGACCCATGACCGGGGCTCTGCAGGGCCCAGCTGGGAGTGGGTGGTGCTGTTGGGCTCTGAGTGGTTCTACTGATCTGGGTTCTAATCCTGTTTCTTTTTTTTTTATTTTTTCATTTTTTTACTGTTTATTTATTTTTGAGAGAGAGACAGAACATGAGTGGAGGAGGGGAAGAGAGCGAGAGGGAGACACAGAATCCGAAGCAGGCTCCAGGCTCTGAGCTGTCAGCACAGAGCCCGACGCGGGGCTCGAACTCATGAGCCATGAGATCATGACCTGAGCTGAAGTCGGATGCTTAACAGACTGAGCCACCCAGGCGCCCCTAATCTGGGTTCTAATTTCTAAAGCAGCTTGTCACCCTGAGCTAATGAACCCATACCTGGGGCTCAGTTTCCTCAGTCATAAAGTGGTGCAGTGATGTCGCAAGCATTCAAGGAGATTTTAAAGTGTTTTGCATCAGGTCTGACCCAGGCACGCGCTCAGGGGATTGTGTCATGATAATCGTTATCATGACTGTCGTGCCGTCACAAACCCAGGGCTGGGCCCCACAGGCCCTGGTCCTGGGTCCTTCCCACCTGGGACCATCCCCAGAGTCTCCTGCACAGCCTCGGCCTAGCCTCTGCTTCTGGCACCCCCAGCTGAGGACGCTGGCAGAACCCGGGTTCATGCTCACTGTGGGATGTTCCCGGCCCTTTCCAGGCCTCCCTGGGGCAGAGGCTCTCTGCCTCCTGGGACTGTGGGCCGGTTTGAGCGAGCCTGGTGACACTTTCCTGAGTGAAGGGCCTCTCCAGGTCCTCTTGACAGGGCAGAGGGATGGGCCCTGAGGCCGGCACCCACGATGCCTGGTGCTCACCCACACGACCTGGCCCAGGACTGGGGACGTGGGGGCAGCATGGGCAGGGGAGCTGGCGATGGCCCTGGTACACTGAGGCCAGGGTCCACGAGTGACTGGGCTTTATTATCTCTTCCACTTGGTCACACTGCAGAAAGGGCTGGGGTCTGGGATTTCAGCCCCCAACTGAATACTCACTACATATGAGGTGCCAGACCACACCGAGTGGAGCCGAGCTTTTGCCATCAGAGTGACTGTGTGCGATGGCCGCCTGTAGCTGCTATGGGCATGGTTCTATCTCCTGTCTCAGAGCGATGAGGCCCCGTCAGGCTGTCAGGTGGGCCCCCCAAGGCCAGTGAGGGCTCCACCGGTGCCCAAAGTTGCCCCAGGGTGACTGCAGGTGCCCATTCATAGTGTAGATCTCCCCACATGACAGGGGGACGTGGGCTCCCAGAGCACCTGTGTCCTGCTACCTGTCCTTGGATTTGAACCTGGGCTGGGGACTTTGCACAGGAGCTTCCTGAACCTCTCCCTCCTTCCAGCAGAGAAATGGGAGAGCGGAGAGAAAGAGAGCAGGCCGAGACGCACGGGGCCCCAGACAGCGTCTTTCTGAGAACTTTGTCTCCGAATTAAGAAATCGTTTAGCAGGTCGGGATCGCCAAACCTTTCTACTCTGGATTTCCTTCTCAATCCTCCAAGCTAACCTCACGGACAAGTCTCAAGCCTCACGTCCCCAGAATCACGTCTGCTGGGTGAGTCAGGGGCTCACATCCTCTCCCCATACCATGGCCAGTTGAATTGCATTTCTGAAGAGCAAATGTGCTCCCTCTTCGGCGGGGAGGACGGAGGAAGGCGGGAAGGGAGGAGGGGTGGGCCGTTGAAGAGCGAGTCCATCCCGCTGTCTTTACCCAGTGTTGATGCCTGTTCCTGCGGGGCACAGCCGGGCCCCAGCACGGCTGCGGGAGAGCGGGGGAGCATCCCCAGGAAGCCTGCCTTCTGGCTGGGGATCCACACCCTTCACACCCACCCAACAGATACAGACCCACGTGCCAGGCACGGTTCTAGACGCCGAAGAGTTAGCGACAGGCACAATTCGGTGTCCCTGCTCTTACGGCGCTCGCTTCCGAAGGATGGGGCCGGGGGTGGGGGGGCGGGGGTGGATGAGACACAAGAAATGACTAACGCTGGGGTTGTAACAACGTGCGTGAATTACAAGAGATTTTGCTGAGTGAAAGAAACCTCGCCTAAGAGGACGTGCGGTAGGAGTCCATTTATATGAAGTTCTCGAGCAGGAAAGACGAGTCCCTGGGAGACGGTCGTCGGGACAGTGGTGACCCTAGCCCACGGTGTGGGAGCCGGCTGGGAGGGCACATGGGGGGAGTTCCTGGGGTGACGGTAACATTCTAAAGCTTGCTGCGGGCTTGGGTTCTGTTCACGCATTGATCACAACTCCTCAACTAGGACTTCGAGATTTGTGCATTCAGTTGCTTCGTTGTGTGCGAATTTTACCTCAAAAATAAGAGGAGAACTGTAGGTACACCGAACTCGGGCGAATGATAACGATACCTGTGCTGACATGCTTGTGTTACCGCTGTCTGCAACTTAGTTTGAAATGCATGGAAAATGCATCAGATGGATGGAAGGACTTGAACTGATAAAACAACATAACATGTTAACGGTAGAATCTGGGTGGCAGGTCTAGGGTGCTTGTAAAATTCCCTCAACTTTTCTGTATATCTTAATATTTCATGATACAATGTTGGTGATGGGAACAGAGCGGTTTGCCAGAGAGCCAGGGAAAGTTAGATGGTGTGTCAGGAGGACCCCACTCGGGAGCTGACGGATGAGCGGAGACCTGAATCTTAGCGTCAACTATGGAAGCCCAGGGTGGCCTCCAGGCAGCAGGAAGAGCAGGTGCAAAGGTCCTGGGGCCAGCAAGCTTGGCTCAGGTGAGGGGCAGGAAGAAGTCGGCGAGGCCGGAGAGAGCGCCGTGGGAGAGGAGGGTAAAGGTCAGGGGTACAGGCCCTCGGTGGCCTGGTAAGGGTTTGGCCGTTACTTTAAGTGCCATGCGCCTTACTAAGCTGGTTGAAAGCATGAGCCTTGGTGAGGTTTGGGATGGGAGCGGCCCTTTGTGTTCCTTTGTGGAGAACGGACCACACGTGCAGGAGCGACTCACACTGGTGCAGGAGAAAGTTGTGGCTCTAACTCGGGAGCAGCAGCAGAGAGGGAGACGGGGATACAGCTGAGACATATTTTTGACGGGAGGAGGGCAGCGGGGAAAAGTGGGGTCGAGAATGGTGGGCTCGAGTCCCGGGGAGCAGCGCTGCGGCAGGAAGGTGAGCGCAAGAGATCAGATTCCGCTTTGGCTGCGGGGAGGCTGAGATGCTGATTCCGCATTTGGGCGGGATGCCGAGCGGACGGCTGGATGTGAAAGTTCGGTGCTTCGCGGTGAGGTCAGGGTGCAGGTGCCAGTGTGGGCGTCTTCAGCCTGGAGCTGGCGTGTGAGGCCGTGAGAGCGGGTGAGAAGACTCAGGGAGGCAGTGTGGATGGATCAGGGGCCTGCTAACATCGAGGGGTGGAAGCGGAGGGGAGGAGTCTGCGGGGAACAGGCAGCGGGGGGAGACGGCCAGGGAGGGCCTCTGCGGCAGGAGGGGAGAACATTCCGGAAGGAGTCAGCGGCCAACGTGGTAGTTGCCGTTGGGGGGTCAGGAAAGAGGATGCGGCGACACGACCTTTGGATTTCACATTTCAGAGGCCGTGGGTGAGCCCCAGCTGGCCTCGGTGTGGCACGTGGCACGGGAGGGAGGAAGAGCAGGAGGGGCAGGGCGAGGGGAGAGCGGGTGGGGCGCGTATCTGAGGACTCCTGCAGCATTTTGTGCCAGCAGTTGACGGGGATGACCCAATGGGGCAGACAGGGGCGAGGGAGAAGCAAGGGGGCAGGGCCGCAGGACGAGCAAAGAAAGACACAGACGGGACTGCTGAGGACAAGGACTGTGTGAGGCCAGCCGGTGCCAGAGACTTCCACAAGGGCCGCCCTTCCACGCTGTGCCTCTCGCTTCGGGCCCGACGAGGACCTGCGTTAGGCAGGAGCAGGTTCACGGCCGTCATCCCCCGGTAGCCATGTGGCCGGGAAGGTACGGTCCCCGCTAATACTCCCCGTCACCAGGGAGGACTCTGGAACAGGGGAGCGGAAAGCCCCCAGGATGTCCTGCCCAGTGTAGGAGTGGTGGTAGGGATGGCGAGAAGTCTCCTTCGGGCTTCCCAGAGCCCTTTACAGGGAGGAGAGCAGGAGAGCCGGGAAGGGAGGAGTGAGGAGCAGGGAGGCGTGTGCTCGCCTGTGCACCCCCCTGAGTCTGGAGTGTGTACTGTCTTGCGTGGGAATCGCTCTCTCCTGAGGGCCACTGCACTCTTAACGGTGATAAAAGCAGCCACGATGGCCTGTCATGGACCAGAGTGTGACCCATGCCGGAGCCGGCCAGCTTCGCCAGCTGGGGTCCCGCCTGGGGCCCCGAGCGAGCCCCTGACCTTCACACATGGAGCTCATCACCGAAGACTTGCCCATCGACTCTATCAAATGACGTCTGCGTTTCACTCTTGGCCCTTTGAGTCTTCTTCAGAAGCAAGATGGAAAAGTGTTTCCTTCAGGCAAACTTTTGTCTTTCGCTTTGGAAACCCCCTTTTCCCCTTTGCTCCAGAGGAGATTAGGATATTGAGGACAGGGTGTCCACTGAAGATTACATGAGAAGGCTAATTAAACAGAGGCCCCGCATTAGAAGCCATCTAGAGGGGAAATTAAGCAGCTTTTGCCTCCTTCCCGTCTTTGAAGGATGTTCTGTGGAAGGGGAGCAGGGATTGTTTGGCTCGATAAATAAAGATAGTAACCAAACTGTATCGTCCATTGTTCTGCCTTTCTATTAAAAGCAGTTGCTTAGCCAAGCTGACAACGCACACTGCGGAGGCATAAACCCTCTGCAGACGGAAGGATTAAGAGACTGACAAGTCCTGGATAATAAGGCTAATTAATAATTTCCATCTCCAAGGAGCGGCAGCCTCCTTCCTGCTCTGCCTTCCAGTCTGGTCCAGGCAGTTCAGTCCTCTGAGGGCGGGAGGACACAGGAGGCTTTGCAGGACAGGCCAGGGTAGGCGCTGGCCGGTCACAGCAGGGCAGGGGGCCGAGGGGACATGGTGGCGGGGGAGCGAGCAGCCTACGATGGCTGGGATGTGAAAGTTCCATCTCACTAAGCGAGCGCCACGCTGCAGGTGAATTAGCAAACGGGGCCGGTTGCCACACAGGCACATGGGAGGGACAGCATTTTGCCACATGAAAGGTGGTCCGGATGAGACCCTCTCAGAGGCCCCCTCCCCGACAACAGCCACACACACAATCCCGTAGAGCAGGAGCTGTCGTGGCAGGTAATGAACAGAGCCACCATGGCCAAGCAGGACACGAGCACCTTTGTGGGCCTTAGCTCAGTTCTTCCTCCCAGTGACCTCAGGAGAGACGTCCTGCAGGCCTATTTCGCAGACAGAGGAAGGGATGAGATCCAAAGAGGGTCATTCACTTGGCCAGAGTCCGTGGCTCGGAAAGTGCGGAGCTGAATTTAAACCGTGGGCCCGGGGAGGGGGTCTCCCCACTCAGCTCAACACCCTCCTCGTCCACAAGGTGGGGGTAGAGGGTCCCGCCTCCCCCAAGGACTCCAGCTGCCCTGGCCGCTGAAATTTGCAAGGTGAAGGTCCAGCAGCGGAGACCTGATTACAGGTTGCTCCCCGTTGCCCCCAGAGAAGGAGATCAGGATGAGGGAATCTTCTGGAAAATACCCAGTGACTTTCCTCAGAGAGAATAATGGCTGCTTTGGGGGGATGGCCATATTTTTCTGGAGGCTTTAGGTGGGTGCAGCAGGGGCCTCGGCATCATAAATTGCAATCAAGCAAAGATGTCTAAGAAGGAAATAAAACCGGGGCTGCTGTGCAGCCTGGCAAAGATCCTGAAATCTTAATGGAATTGAGCAATTTTTTGCATAGCACCGTAAATTCCTAGTGTCTACCTTATCTTCTCATCATGTTATTCAAGGCACATTAATGGAGGACGAAGTGGAAGCTTCTGGTCGGGATAGAACCGGCACGAGGAGGCGGCTCGGGAGTGATCCCTCTGATCCCGCGGTTCAGCCTTAGCTGCCTTCTCTGCACCTGCTCCTTCCCCGGCTCGCTGGTCTCTGCTGTGCTCCCGCAGAGGAAACGCCCGCCCGCCCACCCGGGTAGCTTGTAAGACGGGGCTTTGTTCTATTACCCTGACCCGCAGCCTCTCCTGTGGGGGTGCCTGCTCCTTAAGCACCGCTGCCCTCTCCTCTCCTTCCCTACGCCACCCCTGCTTCGTGCGGCTCCCTCCACTCACTTCTCCTTCAGCGCCGACCCCTTCCGCAGCCCTGTCCTATTCCCCACAGACCTGGCGCTTCTTTCCAGACTCTGTCGGCCGCTGCAATGAGCTACCAACAGGGCCATTTGCGGGGAGCTCCTCTTTCCTGACGGGCCTCCCTGAAGCATGTTCCTCGGGTGCCCCAGCCACATTTCTACCTGGGGGTGACAAAGTACCGGCCTCACGGGCACGCACGGGGCTTCGTAGCACCTGGGGCATGGGAGCCCACAACCTACGATGGCTACTGTTACTCTTACCGATACCGACGATGATAACCACCTTTGACAGCCTGGAGGAGACCCCACGGCAGCATCGAACCTGTAACCTCTGGTGGGCAGGCCCCTTCTCTCCTGCTCTCCTCTCCCAGCCCCAAGCCCACATGGGGGGGGGCCTCCCACACACTCCCTCCAAGTCACTTGACTGACACCAGGGCCTGGGACACTTGTCCTGAGGGCTCCCCAGACTGTGGGTGCCTGGTCTGTGAGACTGAAGCCGGTGGAGCTGGGACCCCACGCGGCCTTGTTGGTCCTTCCTGTCGCTGTGCTCCGTGGCCCACAGCTGCCACATGTCACAAAGGGCAGGGAAGAACATCCTACTGCCTTCCATCCTGAGCTCGCCTCCTCCTCCAGGAAGCTTCCCCTGACTACCCAGCCCACTCTATGGCCCCTTCTCTGGATTCATCTCATCGACCGGCTTCAGGTGCACCCACTAGGCCAGCAAGCTGCCCTGGGCGTGGAAATTCAGGGTTGGAAAAGTGACTGTGGGGTCCTTCACCTGTCTCTTCACACAGGAGCCCTCTCCGAACACTTGGGGCCCAGCTGTTCTTGTCCCCGTGTTGCTCCTGGCCTCAGGAGCCTGGACTCATCCCTGTCTGCTCGGTCTCTGGGGCCCCCTTATTCCCCTGGACCTTCAGTTTCTTTGTCTGTGAAAATCAGGGAGAATTCACCCAGCCCTGGCTCCCTGCAAGGGCAGCTGTGAGAACCAAAGACACTGGTCCCCACCAAGTGCTGGGGGCCACCTGGCACTGGGGCTGTGGCATCTGTGGGCCACGTGCACTGTCAGAGGTCCCTCTGCCCCACTCAGCCCGTACCTGGTATCTGGCCCGTCCTCCACTCCCTGTGGCTGAGGGTGGGACACCAGGGCTGGGCTGAGCTCCTGGCTTTCACGACCTAGTGCCCGTGGGATGTGCCCAGAGGGTCTGGCTTCCCTGAGGCACCCTCGGCTCCCCGCCAACCCAGGCCTGGGGGGACAGGGATCCTGAGGCACCAACTCATTTCTCTTCCTTGAAGCATGTGGGTCAAAATGTCCCTTTTGGGGGATGCCTGGGTGGCTCAGTCGGTTATAAGCATCTGACTCTTGACTTGGGCTCAAGTCATAATCTCAGTTTGTGGGTTCAAGCCCCATGTCAGGCTCTGTGCTGACATCACGAAGCTGCTTGGGATTCTCTCTCTCTCTCTCTCTCTCTCTCTCTCTCTCTCTCTGCTCCTCCCCCCCCCGCTTCTCTCAAAATAAATAAACTTTAAAAAATGCCCCCTTTGGGAGAGAGTCAGCCTGATGACAATGCCTCCTGTTGCTCTAAGCCCCATCAAAGCCTCCTTTCATGGCAAGCCCCATGGCATCTCCGTCTGAGTAATGCAGGACACTGTTCAAGGGCCCACATACAGAGCAGGCTCCTCAACGCTTTATTTCCCAGCCGCTTCTATTTCACCCCAGTGAAACATAAAAACGGTTACTGAGCAAGAAGCCTGGAGTATTTTTTATGAAGCTATAATATCTTCCACTTAAAAAAGATGAAAGAGAGAGGAGGTGGAAAGAGGGAAGGAAGGAAGGAAGGAAGGAAGGAAGGAAGGAAGGAAGGAAGGGGGGAAGGAAGGAAAAAGGAAGGAGGGACAGAAAGAAGGAAAGAGGGAAGGAGAGAAGGAAGGAAGAGGGAGGGAAG
>NW_026057585.1:99661592-99665842 GCF_023721935.1 Panthera uncia
GAAAGAAGGAAAGAGGGAAGGAGAGAAGGAAGGAAGAGGGAGGGAAGAAAGGGAGGAAAGGGAAGGAAGGAAAGAGGGAAGGAAAGGGGGGAGGGAGGGAGGGAGGGAGGGAGGCCTGGCAGTGGTGGACTGTCTCCTGCCTCTTGGGATCTGGGGGGATCCGGCTCACTCCGAGTAGAGATGTCCCCACCACTAGGACGAGCCTGAGGACGGAGGGGTGAGTGTGGAGGTGCTCCTGTAGCCACGCTGGGGCTTCTGGTCCCTTCTGTGACCTAGCTCACCTACAGGGCGACCCTGAGGTCTGGGGGCATGGTCCCAGGTGGGTCCTTGCTTCCAGAAAGAGTGAGTGGATGTCAGGTAGGGGGGCACTTGGGTTGCAAATTGCAAAAGAAGTGATCATTTCAAGTCTTTTGTGGGGGCAGGGCGGGGAGGGTGTCTATAGTGAAGACTGTTTGTGCACGCACCATGTCACGTTTAGATTCATTCCCAAAGGCAGCCCTGTGCAGTGACCCTATTATTGTCACCATTTACTGATGAAGACACCGAGGCTCCGAGAAATTCGGTAAACTGCCCAGAGGCGAACCGCTAAAAGGTGCTCCCCAGGGTGACCCAACCTTACTATTTTAAGGGGTTGAAATAAACACCATCCCAGAGGGCCCGCGGTGCTCACTCACCCACTCTGGGCCAAGTGGGTGCCCCAAAGGGCAGCCTTCCGGGCGATATGCCAGGAACAAGCGGTCCACGAGCCCGCAGGATGCCTCCACCTGACCCAACCGTGCCCGACTTTGCCACTTCAGGGTAGCCGTGAGCTCCGAGGACCCTTCCTGGAGAGCCAGAGGCAGCGCAGAGAGATGCCCCCAGGGGTGCCACAGTCTGAGTGCCGGGTGAGGAGGCCCGTCCCCCTCACGGCCTGCTCCCCCCCTGGCCGGCTGGGGAGGCCTGGGACTCTGTACAGCCCCCACCCCGCTTGCTCTGAGTAAAGAGGCCCCGGAGGAAGGAGGCCGGGCTCCCTCGGGACACACTGGGGTCGAGGCCTGTGTCTGGTGTAGAAGCTGAAATGGAGTTGTTCACTGGAATGTCCCCAGAATGTGAGCACAGGTGCCTCTCTGGGGCCCCGTCTGCAAGGCTGCAGAGCCCTGGGTCAGCGTGGGGACGCTGGCTGCTGGCTCCCCCCCTCTCCTCGGCGGCTCCTCCTGGCAGGAGAGACGCTCTCTTGAGGATGCGACGCCAGCTGTGGGCCCACAACCCGACGGAGAGATGTAAGGCTTCAGCTCCACCCCAGGCCTTACCAACCGGGTAGGCAAACACGGTTCCCAGGAGCACTTGCGAGGGGAGACTGGAGCTCTGCCCAAGCAAAGACGGGGGTCTCCCCCTTTCCTACAAGGCAGGGAGACGTGTGGTTGAGGCCTCCCTCTGCTCCTGGGCTGGGGGCTTTAGTGGGGCCGGGGCAGCCTAGAACTAGCCCCCGACGCCCTGCCCTCCTCTGGGCTGGCTCTGTGAAGGTCTCTTTGCTGTGGTACTTGGTGCAGAAAGCACCCTACTTCTGGGGGGGGGGGGGGGGACCAGCTGAGCTCAGGGGCAGGCAGGAAGGAGAGAGTGTGGGGTGAAAGGCCTGGAGTGCCCCCTCTCTGCCCTAAGATCTGGAACCAGGTAGCCCCTCCCTATAAGAGCAGGTGACACTGGTGCCTCTGGGAGGCAGATGGGGCCACAAGGGGGTGCCCTCCACTGGCCGGGTGACCATGGGCCTCCTGAGAGCCTGGTCTTCTCTTGGGGGACACGGGGCCCGTGGTGAGGGTCCAGGGCACCGTCTGGCCAGGACTCAGTGCCCGTGGTGGCTGGCTGTACAGTCACAGCTTCCGATGCTCAGGGTTGCCAGGGAAGGGCTAGAACCTGCCTCTTCCGTGGAGCCCAAACACCTGCCATCCTCCAGCCGTCAGGAGCCCCCAGGCCCGGGTTACCCCCAAAGCCGCGGGGTCCCCGTGTCTGCTCGGCAGTGCTTGTGAGCCCACGGGCCTCTGTGGGTCGGGAAGGAGCTCCTGGCTGTCTCCGCCCCAGCAGCCTAACAGCCCCCGGCATGGCGGTGGCAGACACACAGGGACACACCCCCCGCTTCGCTCGAGCACAGAAAACATTCATTAAGCATTTTAGAGGACAAGGGCACAAAGAAAAACACTCATTAGAAGCAGAAATAGTTTCCAAATGCGCCATACAGAAGCTGCTGGAAAGTCTGGCCTGAAATGGGGGCCTGTTCTCTTTGGGCTTATTGGGAGAAGGGCCCCACAGGACGGAATGTGGGGGCCCGGGACGGGGATGCAGAGGGCAGCAGGGAGGCCCTGAGCCTGAGCACCAGAAAATCCCAAGCAGGAGAGGCCGTGGCAGCAGGACGGAGGGTGAGGCCCCTGGGGTCTGGTTCACCCGTGGAGCAGCCCAGCGGCAGGACTGGCCACACCCCCTCCCGCCCCCAGCAAGGCTCAGGGCCAAGGTGGCTGCAGTGACAACCACGCTCTGGCCCTGGGAGGCAGAGGCAAGGGTGCCATCGCTGACTGGCTGGGTGACCCTGGGTCTGGCCCTGTCCCCTCTGGGCTTCAGCGTCTATCCAGGAAATGCAGCAGCTGAGTTTTGTGGAGCCCAAGGGCCCTGCCAGCTGTGACACATGGAGGCCCCGACGTGCAGATGATGTGACGGAGGGGTACGTGTGCCAGCCAGTGGTGGTGGCTTCTCAAGTCCCAGGACAGATCCCCCGAAGGCCCTGACCCAGCTGGGCAGATGGCTTCATGGGGTGCACACTGGTCATGACGATGCCCTTATGCACTTGGGGCTTCAGTCCCCTCCACTCCCGGGAAAGGCTCTGGCTCCTCACTTGTCTCCCTGCTCACATCCTAATAAAACATTTAGTAGCAACAGAGAGGGGGCAGGGTCGCTCCCTCCCCTGAAAATCAGGTCACTAGGGAACTTTTAAGTGCTGTGTCAGTTCTGGTCCCCCTCCTCTCCCTGATCCTCCGCTTCTGGAAGGGGTGCTGACCTCCTCCCCCAGGTCTGACACCCTCTCTCCCTCCCTGTCCTGGGGCGGCAGGCCCTCTGAGCAGAGCTGAGGCCTTCAGGGCAGGCCGGCCCCTCCCTGTCCGGCTGAGGCTCTGTGCTGGGAGAGACAGAGGGGCGCAGCTCCCCCTCGCCCAGGGACCTTACAGTCTGGGCGCTTGGGAAAACCAGGCCTGCGCGGGCAGAGGTTCCTGCTGTGCTAAGTGGCCTTGGGGCGAGTGGCATCAGTTTGGGACCCCAGTGGCCACCACGGCCGGCCACGCTCTGCAGTGGGTGGGGGCGGTGGGGCCACTGCTGGAATGAACTCTCCTTTATCCAGAAGCCCTCCTTTCCTCCCTGCCCCTTTCCTTTCAGCAAGGCTCCCCTTGTCCCCCAGCCCCTGGCACCTCTCTGCTGTAAGGGGCGTGGCCGACAGCCACTGGGGACTTCCAGGGACCACCAGGCTGGCTTCCCCGGGGAGCCAGTGGTGACTGGTGGCCGTGGGAGCTGCCTCCTTCCTCGGCTCTTGCCTCAGTCGCCACCCTGACACCTTCTCTCCCACCCAATCCTTTTTCCTGATAATTGGTGTCAGAGACAGACCTGGGCCAATTTCCATCTGGGCCGGTGTCTCATGGCTTCTTTCCTATTTAATATCAGAGAAATTAAGCCTGGCCACACCGTCGTTATCCTGGTGTTGTAATTAGCACCGGAACAAATTGCCCTGAGCGGTGCCGGCTGCCGCGGTGGCTCTCAGGCTCGTGCGGGACGTGCACCGCGCTAATTGCTTTGGCCTTGGCTCCTTAACCTGCTCCTGCCCAGCACACACTGAGGAGTGGGAACCCCTGCCCCTGCATGCGTCCCCCCCGTCACCTGCTCACGGAAACAAGGGTGATGCTCTAGGACGCAGTGGATAGCGGGTGGAGGGAAGACTGTGGGCTGGGAGGAGAAGATAAAGGGGCCCAGATCTGCCCTTAAGAAACCAGTTCCTGTGACACTGGACCTTGGGGGGGGGGAACGGGCTCCCCCGCCAGCTAGAAGTGACCACCCCAGGCAGACACGAATCACTCCACATATGTTTCCGGCCCACCGTGGCCAGGACAGAAGCTCAGGGGTGGGGAGGGCTGGGACAGCGGAGCCCTCCCACTTCTCGCCTGGAAGAAGGCAGGAGGAGCCAAATCTGAGTGAGCAGAATCCAGTCTGGGAGGCTGATAAGCTCACCCCTCCCCCCCCCC